>NC_065514.1:24452304-24465903 GCF_006386435.1 Epinephelus moara | reverse complement strand
CAATATTTGAGGGAAATGGTCTTTTGTGTATATAGAAAATGTTTTAGATCTTTGAGTTCAGCTCATGAAAAATGGGAGCAAAAACAAAAGTGTTGAGTTTATATTTTTGTTCAGTGTGTATATATATATATATATGGCCTCTTGGACCATTTATATCAGAACTGATTACTGCTTTAGCATTAAAATATATCATATTAAAATAGCCTATATAAATTTTATTATTATTACTGTCCCCTTACTGTACAAACAGTAAATAAATATTTATGGATCCTGACTATGTGACGTCGCCATTAATGTGTTTCTAGATAAAATATTTATTTATTTATTTTTGGTAGATTGGCTTATGGGGTGATTTTGTTGGAGTAATTAAGTTAATCTTCTCATAAGTCGCTGTAATATGTAGAGATGCCATCTAGGACGTTTTTCTTCGTTTTGTGTTTTTGAAAGTCTATATTTTGCTTTACAAAAACGTGAAAAAGCAGCTGTGACCAAGCTACCACGAGGTGAGTAGCATTGTAAGCAGAATTAATAGCGATATACTTTAGTTTGTCTGTGTGTTTTTGAGATGCAATATTTCTTCTGTCAGGGGGTCAAGATGGGCAGAAAAGTTTCAAATAAAAGCACAGGGACATATAACATCACAAAAACATATCAAAACACAACAACTGACACAAAACATGTACCCAATTTTCTGTGGAGTCTGTACCTTTATTTTGGAGAACGCATTTCTTTTCAACGCTAGAGGCGCTGTGGGGAATGTTACACCGGAAGTACCTCTTGCATCTTCTTTGTTTTGAACTTTGACCTCAGACTTTTGCACGCTGGAAATGGAAAACCAGTGAAACAACGTGGATAGTGAAATATTAAAGTGTTATTTATTAAATTCAGAGTTAACAGAGCCTCAGTGTCCCATGTTTCATTCCGCCTGGATTTAATAAATCGACTCCTCAAGGCGACTGAAAGGTAAACTGCGTCTGCGTGACAATATCAGTTTGTTTACAAACTGTTGACGACTCGTATTGACGCTAACTAGCTTTAAAGTAGCTCCAGTTTTTGTAATTTGACAGATAATGGTCATTTTCGCTACATTTGTTACTTTTGGATTCATGAGTACTTTACACATACACATTTATGTCAGTGTTGACCTAAAATGCGCTCAAAGCTAACTGCTAGCTAATGTTAGCCCGAGTAAAATTAAAAGACACTCAACTTTACTGATGCACGAGGGAAGTTAATTTGCACCACAGCAGCAAAAATGTCATGTTAGTCAGTGCCCATTTAATTCATGTATTGTAACAACAGTACAAACAAGACTCCCTCAGTCTCTCAGATGTAGATAGGCTGATGAAGTCTGTACTGTCAGTGATGTTAGCTCGATCAGTCCACTGCTGTGTTACAGATGGGGAAGGCACCTAAGAAGAGGAGCCTTGCAGACAAGGTCCGCAAAACCAAGACCTCCACTGAGATCAAAAACAACCCTTTCGAGGTGAAAATCAACAGGAAGAAGTTTGATATTCTGGGGAGGAAATCCAAGCATGACGTGGGTCTGCCTGGTGTGTCTCGATCCAAAGCCATTAATAAGGTAAGAGGGAATCTCATGTTGTTGATCCTGCACCTTCATCAACTTCTCTCTCTGCAAGCTTTTACACAGCCAAAGCATTTCTGCTATCCTTCATTTTTAAAATCATTTAATGCACAAACATCTTTACTTGCACTTTTAGGCTACCTTATGTTCTCCTGTAAGGTGCACTAAAGTTGTACCTTGTGTGATTTCATGTGACACATTAAAGGTTTATTGATTGAAAACAGTAACACTGGATGCTGTTTAGTACAATCTGAAGACAATAAATTCACAATTTTAGATGCTTAATCAAAATTACTGGTCTTGACAATTTAGTGTTGTTGCTGAATGAATTTAATCACCAAACAGGTGAGTATAACATTTAACAATACACAGGAGCATGTGAAATAAGATACAGATAGATTTCATTAAGAAACGTTGTCATTTTTTTATCAACTGAAATGTTTCGTAGATGAAGAAAAATTAAAATATTGAATTGATTGATAGATTTGTTTGTGGCATGGAACCCAATCTGCATGCTGAAATTTTCCAGTTGACCCCAAAAATCTTCATAGTTTGCTGCTGTAGGCTGATTATTCTACATATATCACCAATTTTAGGGAATTATCCAGTTTGTGCCAAGAAAGCATATTGATTATTAGCTTATTATCAGCTTAGTAATTTATGTGTTGCAAATAGTAATTATTTAATGTACACTTTATGAACTGTCAGACAACATAGAGTCTTAAGAGCACATTTTGGATTTGATGAATACATTTGACAGCTGAGATATTCTAAGTTAATATAGATTTTCTACATACAAAAATGCTGTGCCAACCATCTGTAAGGATTGCTTTATTTTCTTGATGAGCCAATTGGATCCTTATTAACTCAGCTGCCATCAAATTGTACTTTTTTTTTTTTTTTTTTAAACTTCATAATTAGTGTAATTTTACAGAAGGCTGAAGTGATGAGGGGTGTAACAGGCAGCAGCTGACTGATTTTGGCTCTAAAATGCTCTGAATTACTGTTAGACCACAAATGTCATCCTAAACTTAAGACTGACGTGTCCCTTATTTTTCTGAGTTCCTCTTATCTCAGCCTGTCAGGAGACACATATAGCATTAGGATTCTTTGTGAAAATGGCACCTGGTTCTTTGACCAAACTGACCAAACACCCAGAGAACTGCGGCTGCAAATAGATGTCACAGAAGTGGGAAATGTCAGTGTAAATTGGCCACACGGCACAATAAAGAAAGGAAGCAGGCTCTGAAAAATAAAACATAAAACATTCTGCTATCTGATTAAATAAAAAATAAAAGATAACTCTTCTAGTGTCGCACTGTATCTGGCAGCCATGGTCACAGCTCATTATCCATTTCTCACTATCTGTGCTGTGAAGCCTGGTGCTCACAGTATCATGCTGGGAGAGGGATTTTCTGCAGGAGAAACTGAGAGCTGTGTAAGGACAGAGAGTACCATGATCAGAAAGTTAAAGTGGGATAAGAGTAGAATATAAATCTAGAATTTATGATTTTGTATGGATATGTATATAAACACGGGATTTATAATGCTGACATAACTCTTGTTGCACTTAACGACAACAAAATCAATGTTTTTGTAGTTGCCTGGGAGGTGTGAGTGCTTGTGTTTGTTTCTGTTGTCTGAGAAGAAGTGGACAGAAATCATGTGCAATTCTTGATTTTTTTTTGACATGTAGAGAAAAGAAACCCTCCTGAAGGAATACAAACAGAAGGGCAAGTCCAGCAAATTTATTGACAGACGCTTTGGGGAGTACGACACCAAGATGGCACCAGAGGACAAAATCCTGAAGAGGTTCGCCATGGAGAGACAGGTCAGTGATAAAATGACTTGTGTCAGGACACATCAGACACCAAGTCCTGACATGCATTTACACTAAATAAACCGAGTGTACAGATATGAAAACATTTAGTAATTTCACTAAGGACCAGTTTGTTCCTACTTGGCCCTCTGAAATGTTACACGACTTATTTGTTACTGAAACGTCAATCAACAACTCTCACAGTGTATACTTTATCTTTCAGCGTATCCATGATAAGAAGGATGTGTACAACCTGAACGAGGAGGAGGAGCTGACTCACTACGGCCAGTCGCTGGCTGAGATCGAGAAATTCAACGACAATGTGAATAGCGATGATGAAACAGAGGAGAAAGGCCTTTTGTCAGGTGAGTAGTGCTGGTGCCCGAACATCAGATGAACAGAGCTTCGTATGCTTGATAAATCTTATAAATATTCAGCATTAGTTTGTTCATGTATAATCCTTCAGTCAAGCTTACCAAGGTTTGGAAAAACTAAACACCGGTAAATCATGAATTTACCAACTTTATATTATTGAAATGCAAAACCCATGAAGGTGGTGGCTTTTTAGGTGGGGGTTTTATCATCCCCAGCCCACAACTAGATTTGATAAGTCTTATAGTTGACCGAGCTAGTACATAACGACACTATTCCTCTCTTTCATATAGCTGAGCTGACGGCCGCCCACTTCGGAGGAGGAGGTCTCCTCAGAAAGAAGACATCAGGGGAGCAGGAGGAGGAAGGAGGCCAGAGAGCCAAGTCCAGACAGGAGCTGATTGAAGAGCTCATCCAGAAGTCCAAGCAGGAGAAGGTGAGCCAGCAAACTCTGATCTGACTCACCCTGTTAAACATGGACATATATGCCAACAAGTGAACTGCGTTGTCACCATAAAGGAAAAGTCTGGTGATATCCAACATTTTCTTGTTGTGAGCAAATCCCATAGAAAACAAAAACAACAATGAGTTTCTCTCACTAGCAAGTATTGTCTGTGCCTAGCCTGAGTGTCCACACAGTGTTTTTCGCTAATAGCCTTCATCTTTTTTCACTTGTTTCCAAGAACAACAGAAAAAGCACTGCATCCAGTGTGGGGTTTTTTTTAGAGTGCCCCGACATTTTTGTGTGGCAGTGTTTGTAATTGAAATCTAAGAACTTTTCAAAAAGGTGCTGGTGTCGTCGCTGTCGCTTCTTTAGCTGTACGTTAGTCAGAAATTGTAACAACTGAGAGAAGCCCGTCCTTTTGGTGTTTGCTTTTATCACCATGTGCATTGCAAGCTTGTTGTTAGCTATGTGTTCAACCCTTTGTTAACATAGTGTTACGTTAGCTACCTAGCTAATGTTAATGTCAGAACATTGCTGTCTTAGAAACAAAACCCACGTGCAGTGCTTCATCAGAAAAGTGCTTAGTGCTGGGATGTAGCACCCTGCCAGCACTTTTCTGCCAGAGAAATTATGTGGACACACATTTTATTCCTTTGTGTCATAGAGCTCCATTGTTGTCCAGAAGCACCAGCGATTCCACTGGATTACTTGTTCCTCCATTACTGAACACAGCTATTGTAATTTATCTTCAATCAATCCCACATACACCGTCCTGCTGCTGTAAATACTCCTAGTGCACCACATCCGCAGCTGAAAGCGTCCCGAACAAATGCACTATTTACTCCTGTTTGAGTAACTTCAGTTTATCCATTCTAGATAAAACCTTCCGTAAATGGAGAGACTTAGGAATACAAAGTATCAAAGATCTACATATAGAAGGTACATTCGCCGTCTTTCAAACAGTAATTATTTTCAGGCACTTGCAGATTTGAGATTACATACGAAAACATCTAATAGGATTCTAAATTCAGCTGTCTTAAAACGCCACCAAATCGAGATAACTTAATCACCTACCTTATATGACACCCTACATTCATTAGTCTCTCCATCCTCTACTCCAAGGCCAAAATACACGACATATATCCAAATGTGTCACCAACTTGTGACGCATGTCAAACCTCAGAAGCAACCCTTTCTCACAGCTTTGTCCTGTGCCCTAAGGTTGCATCTTTTTGGTGCGATGTCCTCAACGGCATCTCAGAAATTATTAATATTTCACTAGAACCAGAACCTACACCACGTTCCAAATTATTATGCAAATTGTATTTAAGTGTCATAAAGATTAAATTTTTNGACTATTTAGGAAAATCAGAGAAAAATATCATTTGCATAATAATTTGGAACGCGGTGTATATTAATCATTCTGGGTGTATCTGAAGCATTAAGACAACTCTCCATTGCCCAACAAAAATTCCTCTCCTACTGTATCATTACAGCAAAAAAGCTATTACTGATGTCATGGAGGAACAACAGTTTCAGCGTACAATATGTGGCTACGTGACCTAACTAGCACACTACACATGGAAAGGATAAGATGCCCCTTAAAAGGCAAAAGGCAGACTCACTCAATACATCACCATCTGGCAACCTCTCATATCGCACCTCACACAAAGAACAGTTCCTGAGTTGTAACCCACTCTTCTACAATATCTCGTTCTGAGTATGAATGGTAATATGTCTGTTTAAGGAAATAATTTAGCATTTCCAAGAACAGAAAATAAGTATTAGTGACCTTTTTTAATTTAAAGATTTGTGTCCTCAGTAGAGACCAGTGGGTTTATGGCTGATTTCCACAGACAGGTGGGGGAGGTCAGGAAGTACTAACACATTGTTGGTTTTGGTGACACAAATATTAAACAATGCCAGCCTTATCCTTAAAGGATGTTGGCTTTTTACTGACTAATGATTGTAATGATATTTTAGGGGAGATGTGTCTTGTGGTCCAGGTGATTCACTTCTTAAATTTGTATCACTTTTTCAGCGGGAACGCCAGGTGCAGAAAGAGGAGGCACAGGAGCTGACGGAGAAGCTGGATCAGGAGTGGAAGAGCATCCAGGCTCTGATGGTGAAAAAGATTCCCAAAGCTGACCGTGTCGAGGAGGAGAAGCCCAAGGTAAGGTTGCATCTCACAAATCATTTAACAAAATGTTGTTTTTCTGCGGTGTCCTTTTCATTCACCAAAGACGGAGCCTGATATTTCTTTGTCCTCCTCTGCTTACTCCGTGCGCTTCAGCCGGAAAAGTATGATATGATGGTGAGAGAGCTCGGCTTCGAGATGAAGGCTCAGCCCTCAGAGAAGCTGAAAACCCCAGAGGAGATCGCTCGAGAGGAGAGAGAGAAGCTGCAGAAACTAGAGGTATGTCACAGCGCAGGGCGGCTGTTAAACTCTTTTATCTCAATGCAAACAATGTCATGTCATCATCAAATATTTTAATGCTCTGTGTGACAGTAGATTTGCTCTGTGCTGTCTCCAGGCTGACCGTCTGAGGAGGATGATGGGAGAAGAAGTTGGTGAGAGTTCACAGAGTCAGATCCACATGTCTGCTGACGACCTCAATGATGGCTTCATCCTGGACAAGGACGACAAGAAGACCCTGTCTTATCAGGTAAGTGACATGCAGTATGCAGCATGCAGCATGCGTTTATTAAAGAGCTGGTTTATTTCTGATTTTTTTTTTTTTTTTTTGTGGATTAGCATGTAAATTCTGTCCTGAATTTCTTTTGTGTGTCCAGGATGGAAAATGGAACCTTGAAGAGGGGTCTGAGGAAGAAAATGACGACGATGAAGCAGAGGGAGAGAGTGATGTGGAGGAGGATTCGGAGGCGGAGGGGGAAGGTGGAGATGAAGAGGAGGGGGAGGAGGAGGAGGAGGAGGGTGAGGGCAGCAGCGAAGAAGAAGAAGATGGTCACTCAGACCTGGAGTCTGAGCAAGAAAGTGATCACGAGGAGGGAAAAGAGGAGGACGAAGAAACAAGTTCACGAGGAGGGAAAAGAGGAGGACGAAGAAACAAGTGCCAAACCTAACAAGAGTCTGAGCAAAGAGGAGATAAAGGCCCAGCAGGAGGCGGCTAAAGCAGAGCTCCCGTACACATTTACTGGTAACTACACACATACACAAATGTACAAACTGTAATCAGGACCCATGTTATTAAAATCAGACATTAATTTGACCCAGATTTAAACTGTGTTTCCTCCTCTTGTAGCTCCGGAGAGCTACAACGACCTGAAAGATCTGCTCCAAGGCCACACCCCTGACAACCAGCGCATCATCGTGGCCAGGACACAGAAAAGCAACCATCCTAGTTTGGCTGCAGGCAATAAACTCAAACTGCAGGTAAAACATGGAATAAGCTGTTCTGTTAATGAGTGTGGTGCCTCTGTGTCTGTAGCCAGTTGTAGCTTGTGTCAGTGCCATATGAACATACAGTGTTCTCTCTCTATCTCAGAAACTGTTCGGCTTCCTGTTGGAGTACATTGGAGAGCTGGCCAGCAGGAGTCCTCCTCAACTCACCACCATAGATAAGCTCATACCGTGCGTTCAAAAAGTGGCTTTCTCTCTCAGGTTTCACCTCCTGGTTCAAACATTCAGACCCTGAAACATATCAGATCATTACTGCAGTTATTCTCTTCTCTGTCATTACAGAGAGGTGTACACTTTGTGCCAGATGTTTCCAGACGCAGCCTGTAAGGCCATGCAGAACATCCTCGGAGACGCTGGTCATAGCATGGAGGAGGCGCTTGAGGTCAAAGGGCATGTTGCCTTCCCAGCACTAGACATGGTATGGATTATCAGCTGTGAATACTGTAAACATGTTCAATGTTCACCAGGGTGGATCAGGATTTTAAAGGTTTTAAATTTCACACAATGAAGCAAAATATAATGATAATAATAATAATAAGACAAGTTTTAAAAATTAAAAAAAAGTTCATTATGAATTATATGAAAACAAAGGGGCTTTTGGAACCACTCAGTCTACCTGGTACAAAAGCTTATTGCATGTATGCCTAAAAATTCATACATATGTACACACGTATACAGATATATACATACCAATATATCTTAATACACATATTTAAATATAGAAAGACAGATATACCTTCTTAAAATCACTGTTTTAACCTGGAACACAACACAGAGAATGTAAAATGATTTGCCTTGTCGACGAACGCAGCTACAGTACGTTTGTTTCTGTGTCTCAAGCTCATCTACCTGAAGGTGACAGCCCTGCTGTTTCCGACCTCAGACTTCAGACACCCAGTCACCACTCCAGCGCTGCTTTACATCAGCCAGGCTCTCACCAAGGTACACACAGTCTTCGGCGTGTTTGTTGTTGTCTGTGTCGTTATGGCTGTCTTTGTACTTTTCTGACTGTTCTTGCCTCTAATAGGATTTTGCCATCTCTTATTCTGTTTGAAACCAGCCCTCCTCCTCTCATTAGTCTTTTTTTGTGTGTGTGGATTTTCTCCAGATAAGAAAAGGCTTTTCATATACACACCTCAAACATTTTCAGTTATTCATTCGAAGTCTTTTTCAGGGCACAACGGCTGTATGATGTTGCACTGTTGTTTTCTTTCCAGCGCTGCAGCTGAAACACATTTATACGTGGTGTTTACATGGCAGTTATGTTGACATAAATGTCAACCACAAAATCAATGTTACTGGATGAGTGGATTCATATCTGTGTGTATCTTTGTGATCTGAACGTCCTTAGTGTCCAGTGAGGTCATTACAGGACGTGACATCAGGTTTAGTGTTGTGCAGTCTGGCCGTGGAGTACGTGTCTTTTTCAAAGCGCTTCCTGCCCGAGCTCATCAACTTCCTGGCTGGAACGCTGCATCTGGCCGTGCAGGACAAGACATCTCTAGGTAGGTTTACTAACATAGATTTTAGTGCCAGAATTCATAAGGTGACGCAGAGCTGACAGACTTTGACATTGTGTTGCAGATTACACCATGGTGCCACCGTTTAGGCCGTCAGGGAAGTGCTGTGATCTGCTGGTGTTGTCAGACTCCGAGTCCTGCAAGAGCTGGAGCAAGAAGAGTCTTCCACTGTCTGCAACCCAACACCTCGAACTCAAAAATGACCTTGACAGAGATCACCACAGGTAGGAGGGGAGGGGAATCTAGAAGCTAGTCAAACCTCTGGACTCATAGACTTGTTCGATGTTATTGCAATCAGTAGACAAAATTCCTAATCATAGCTCATCTATTGTATAACTTGCAACCACAACAAGGAAAACCTCTGTCTGAACAAGGTCTGTAGATTTGACCTTCATCTTCTCCATTGGAGAAACATTAGGAAGAGATGTCTGCACAGCCTGTATGGACAGGAGGAATGTTTAAAGGGAGCTGATACATCTTTAATTGTTAAGAATTAAACCAAAATTCTCCACAGATGTTGTTTGTATGCCCCCTCTGTACATACAGCTGACCACCAGAGACATGGCATTTACAAAACAACAGATATCAGACTGCCTTAATTGGCCAGTCAGAGCGTAGCATGTAACAACACCATGTAATAACAGGAGCGAACACTTGCCCAGAGACAATTATAGGCCCAGTAGGAAGAGAGGGAGGGAGATGAAGTGTGAGAAAATGTGTTGTCTTCACACAGCTTCTCATGTTTGCTTTGGACCAGAATATGACCACCAAAGAAATGAAACGGCAAGACAGGAAGTTCGACTGATTAATTATCTTTTATATGAGTGAAATAAAAGACAAACTCATTTGTTCTTTTGTAAAAAGAAAAAAACAAAATTGAAACACAGAAACATGCCCTCATGCAGATCTGTTCTTTAACCTGTTGCTGTATGTTTTATAAAATATAAGCATGTCTTGTGGTGCTAAAAAGGAATTAATGAGTGACGAGGGTCCTTATTAACGCACGGATATGAAAGATAAGCCATCATACTGTGTTTACCTGTACAGACTGCACGGCTCTGCGCTGATACATCCACTTGTGTGATTCTGATGAGTCGCCAGCGTGTTTTCACACAGCAGCTGGTGTGTGGGCACAAAGCAAAGCTTGCAAGCAGGCTTCAACGGACCATGATGGTGCGCAGTTTGTGAGAATATACATTTCTATTTCTACTCAGCTAAAATTAAGATTTATAACATGCGATAAACCACCTTTGAGTCGGAGTGATTTATGTTGGAGAGACGTTAATTTAATTTATTTGCTATATTTGTCAAAGAAAAATAAATAAACCTGTGAGTCACGAAGAATAAACTTCACAAAGCATTTTTTGTGTATAATAAGTAATTTATTCAATGTTTTCCTTTTAAAGCAGCAGTTGTGATTAAGTATTTTGTTTCCTAATGACTCAGACTGAGGCTTGCTGCAAGTCCAAATACCTACTCCGTAAGTCATCATTAAAGGGACAGTTCACCCCAAAATAAAAACTACATAATTTTCATCTTACCTGTAGTGCTATTTATCAGTCTAGATTGTTTTGGTCTGAGTTGCCAAGTGTTAGAGATATCAGCTGTAGAGATGTCTGCCTTCTCTCGAATATAATAGAACTAGATGGCACTTGGCTTGTAATGCTCAAAGCACCAAAATAATACATTTAAAATAACTCAACAGATATCTCAATGTGTCTAATTTACAGACCTTGTTGTAAGCAGTTTCACATAGAAACTATTTTCTGTCTAGCAAACTACACCTCCAACTGTATCACTGCACAGAAGGAAGTATGCATCCACGGCTAGCTCACATAGCCCCATTGAGCTAACGTTACAGCTCAGCCGAGGAGGACGCCATTAGTGTTTACATCTTATACTATCAGGAGCACAAGCCATTTGTCCAGAGTTCTTGTAGATATCTAGATACAGTTGTGGTATGGCTCTAGTGCCCCTAAATATATTCCCACATATATTTAATATATACGCATCTTTACATAGTTTTCAACGAGGCACTGTATTTTGAAGGTGATCTGTGTCCTTTGCTATATTGAGTGCTGTGGGTGTAATTGTTGTGTTGTTGAGGTCAGGAAAAGGGAGGCAAACTATGAGACAAATTTCAAACTATGAAACTGAGATGATCGTCGACATTCTCTCTGCAGGTTGATGTGTCTGTCCACTTGCCTGGATCTGGTGAAGAGGTGCTGCCTACTCTACAAAGACCTTATGTCCTTCACATACATCATCCAGTCAATCAGAACGCTGCTTTCCAAACACCTTTCAGCCCAAACATTACCGGAGCTTTTACAGGTTAGTGCCGAAGATAAATGGAGGTCTTTCTCTTTTTCTCTCTGTCTCTCAAAGTATCTTATTGTCAGTTTCTTCTTCATTGTATTTTTTTTATTTTTATTTTTTTTTTAGAAAAAACAATTTTACAAAAGTGTGGTATTGTTAATTTTCTCTCTTATCCTTAATTGTTAATTTTTTACTGTAAATGTTATTTTTTAAATTTATTTTTTATTCATTAATTTTTATTTGGAGTTTTTTGTACCACTTTTAACATCTTTGTATTTTATGTTATTTTATCTTAATTTATTCATTTGTATTTCCTTTTTTACATTAATGTTGTTATTATTATTATTATTATCATTATTATTATTTATATTTATTTATATTATTATTATATTTTTAACTTTTCTTTTTTTCATATTATCACTATTACTATCTCTCTATCTCTCAATGTATAGAGGTATTTACCTATGTACATTTACTTGTCCAGAAATGAGCATTAAAACTTCTGCTGATTCATGTGTTGCCTAAAAATTTATATTAAAAAAACTGTAACAAAAAAAAAAATGTTTTGTTGTAGGAGCTTTGCCATGATATCCTTGAGACCATCAGCAGCACTCCCGTGACGCACAGTCGGCTGGTTTTAGACAAGAAGAAGCCAATTCCCCTGAAGCTGCTCACACCAAAGATTGTTGAAGTGTAAGTGATATTCCAGTAAATACATGTGTCTGTAAAAATGTATTATTTCATCAAGAAGCTGAGAGAAAGCATGCAGATATGCTTGGTAGTGCAACTGGTTTAAATATCTCCTTTACTTCTTTGATATTTTTCAGGTTGGACTATGGAAAGAAGCGTGGCAGCACCAGAGAGGAGAAAGAGAAGGAGCGACTGAAGCACAAGTACAAGAAGGAGTTCAAGGGGGCTCTGAGGGAGATCAGGAAGGACACGCGCTTCCTGGCCAGAGAAAAGCTCAACGAGGTCATGAACAGGTACGGAGAACACACAGTGTCCCTGTGGATGTCAGCCAGAATGTTTCTTTGACAAAGCCTCTCACTTGTTACATGTTCTGTGTTTCAGAGATGCAGAGAGAAAGAAGAAGGTGAGGGAACTCTTTGGCAGCTTGGCCACTCAGGAGGGAGAGTGGAAGGCTCTGAAGAAGAGGAAGAGGAAGTGAAATACAGGATCTCAGTCACTTATCTTCATCATGTCTCCTCTTTCAAAAGGACATCTTTCATTCAGATGTGGATAACAGCCTACACAAGGCTGTAAAAAACTGTTTTGTACCCTCTGGATTATTTTTTCATCATGAGATAGGATAAGTCCTTGTTACAACATCCATTTTATACTGTTTGACAAATAGCTGTCAAATGCACGCCAAGTTGTCAGATATTATGATGTAGGGGTTTGATGGGACGGTCGGATACTGATGTTGGAAGTGTCAGTCGACACAGCAGCAGAGACTTGGTTTGCATTCTTCTTTTTTCCAACTAGAATCCATCACTATAATGATGTAATGAATACAGAAAACAATAAATGACAGTATCTTTCTGTTCTCTTGCTTTACATCAACAATGCACGTGTGTTTCCAGTCATGCTCAGTCAAGTAAGATTCAGTTATTCCCACCATAAGAGAAATATAAAATAGTTTCAGTCAGATGCTATGGTATGTAAAACATGGATTATTCAGTGGGTGTCTTCAGAGGTAGGAAAAAAGTGAAGCTTTACTTTATTGTTTTCATGTGAGAGTTTAACCACAGCCAAACAGGTCTATTAAAAGAGAGCAGGGATGTGTGAGGAAAGATTAAAATGGAATCAGGAGAAGGAGGTGGTCATAATAATAATAATAATAATAACTAGTCCATACCTATTGGTAGCTTTGTCACCTTCTACCTATGCCAATCCTCAATGCTTCAATGCTGTTTCACATAGATTGACCACGTCAGTGAGTAGAAAAACGTGGGACAGACAGAATGACACACTGACAGTTTCCGTGATTATGTACAGCATACCATACCATGACTTAGTCATACCAAAAATTAGAAGAAAAAAAAACATTCGGCCACAGAGGGAGCCACAGCGATCGGTCGCATTTTAGCCATTTTTAAGCATTTTTCTGTTGTTATAGCG
>NC_065514.1:24358363-24452134 GCF_006386435.1 Epinephelus moara | reverse complement strand
AGTTTCATGTCTGTACGACATACGGGGCATGAGATATGCCCATTCAAAGTTTGCAATTTCAATTGGTTGCTATAGCGCCCCCCTTTGACCAATTGATGTAATATTGCTTCATTCGCATCCTCCCATGACCCTCTACCACTGTGCCAAATTTCACATGGGTTGACCAAGTCAGTGAGGAAAAAAACGTGGAACAGAGACACAGACACACACACAGCCAGAGTTTTCATCATTATATAGTAAGATAATACGCATTTGATTTATATAGCGCCTTTCAGGATACTCAAACACGCTTTACAGAGAGCAACAACAGCAATAAAAAAATAAATAAAAATCTTGAACCCCCTCTTTTTGAACCCCTGCTACCAAAAAAGACCAAGTCTGCTCTGATTGGTAAGCATTTCCAGGATTTCCGTGTCTTGTTATGGCATCCTGGGAATGACTCTAATGGAGTATTGCTGCACTTTCTACCTGGAAAAAAAATCACAAATATAAGCATCAAAATTGTTATCTTCTCAACCAGGCATGTTCCAGCAAGAGTATAATCCGAAATGGGGGACAAATATAAAATAGCGGCAACCAAGTTTACATGTTTCCCTGACGTTAGCATGTAGCTACATGTAGCGGTGTAGGCCACGTCATGTACACACTTGCAGTAATGTGACTCGAGTAGATGACCATAAAAAGAAATCCATCCATTGGGTGCTGAGCTCACCTGGTAGAGTAGGCACCACGGTTGTAGGCTTGATTGTGTCCTGCATCCCCTCTCTCTCCCCCCTTCATACCTCCACTGTCCTATCAAATAAAAGCCTAAAAGCTCCAAAAAAAATCTTTAAAACAAATCTGTCAGGTTGTCTTGAAAGTAGGGAAAAACATTGAAAATAGAGTATTCAGAACAATCTGAAGCCTGAGGTTTTTGCTCACAGAGTTTACCTCATTATTTGAAACTTTGGCCACGTTTCACAAAGACTTCTGACAATGTAACATAATATAGAAAATAGGATGGTCTCTTTTAAGGTTACAGCTCGTTAACACAGCGTTAAAGGTATTTATGGGATATGTGTGTTTGTATAGATGTAATACCATGTTAGTGTAGCTGTAATGCAGGTGAGTATATGTCTGAACAATTAAAAGCAGTACTGTAAGGACATGATTCTTTGACACCAAAAGTATTAAGTCTTCCGAGGATCTCCTCTCAGGTCAGAGTTATGGCCAGAAATAAATTCTGGATGCTGAGTCATGACATAAGCAAAAGTACGAAATACAAACGTCATGTTGTCGCAGTACCTGTCTCTGCATGAAGCCATGATGAACAATAACAAGTCATCAGCTACTTTTGAGTCTGCAGGGGTGTTCCAAGAAACAGCTGACGTGTGGTGTGGACTAACAACAAGTGAAGACGTGTACAAGTCCAGGCCTCTCTGCAGGATTCATTAGTCATTAGTGGAATTGAAAAGTAGAGAATGAAATGACTCACTCTGTTTTCTCAGGAGTACCGATCTTTATGTAAACTGTTGGAGTGATTCACATAGGCCATGTTTACATCTGTAAGAAATGTGGCTTTAAGCTTGTTTTCTGTGGAGAAAATTCAAATTCAGCAACCGCTGAGACACCTGCTCTCAAGTAGTGTGGTACCAAAAATAAGAAAAAAAGATGTGCTGCAGCTGTAGATGGATGTGCGGTACCCATATCCTGTGGTAAGATGCTGGGCGAATGAAAATGGGACATCGGTCTTGGTGTTAATGAAGCAGAACTGCCTCTCGGAGGAAAGATGCTGGAGGAGTTGTTTGCAAGGACGGACCTTCAGTGCATGTCTGTCTCGTCTTTCTTTCTTATACATACAGGCTGCTGCTGGACAGCTGGGTACAGCACATACTGTAGTCAAGGCCAACATGTTTTATTGTAATACTGGTTGGTTCAGTGGATGCAGGCAGCATTATTACTGCCTGTAAACAGAATGCCAAAAGACACGTTTTGTTCTGATGAAAATAACAGTAGTACATTTAATCATGAACCCTTATATCATTTAATATCTTGGCAGATACTCAAATCCTTAAAACAGCAACCTGTTACTGGTGCACATCATGGGCAGTTTAAGGGACAGTGGGCCCCAGAGCACAAATATGCAAAAGGTGCCACCACCTTTCCTACACAGGAGCAAGACACACAGACTTTTTTTCTGGTTTTGTTATGTCTCTTTGCAGTTCCTCTAAATCTCTTGTGATTGTTTTGTCTTTTTTGTGTCTGCAATTCCTTTGCATCTTGTCTGGTCTTTTTGTGTTTATGTATGGTCATTTTGTGTCTTTTTGGGTCTTTTGTGTCTCTTCATGGTCATTTTATGTCTTTTTGGAATTTGTGTGTCTCTTTATGGTCATTTTCTGTCTTTTTTGGAATTTGTGTGTCTCTTTGTGGTCATTTTCTGTCTTTTTTTTGGTCTTTGTGTATCTCTTCATGGTCATTTTATGTCTTTTCTGGTCTCTGTGTCTCTTTGTGGTCATTTTGTGTCTTTTTGGTCATTTTGTATCTCTTTGTAGTCATTTTATGTCTTTTTTGGTATATGTGTGTCTCTTTGTGGTCATTTGTGTCTTTTTTGGTCTTTGTGTGTCTCTTTGTGGACATTTTGTGTCTTTCTGGTCATTTCGTGTCTTTTCTGGTCTTTTTGTGGTCATTGTGAGTCCTTTGTTGGCCTTTTTTTGTCTCTTTCTGGTCATTTTGTGTCATTTTCTGGTCTTTTTGTGTCTCTTTCTGGTCATTTTATGTCTTTTTTGGTCTTTTTTTTTGGTCTTTTTGTGTCTCTATGTGGTCATTTTGTCTCTCTTTCCGGTCATTTTGTGTCTTCTTTTGATCCTTTTGTGGTCATTGTGAGTCCTTTTTTGGTCTTTTTTTTGTCTCTTTCTGGTCATTTTGTGTCATTTTTTGGTCTTTTTCTGTCTCTTTGTGGTCATTTTGGTCATTTTTTGGTCATTGTGAGTCCCTTTTTGGTCTTCTTTTTGTCTCTTTCTGGTCATTTCGTGTCTTTTTTTGTCTTTTTGTCTCTTTCTGGTCATTTCGTGTCTTTTTTTGGTCTTTTAGTGTCTCTGTGGTAACTTTATATCTTCTTTTGGTCCTTTTGTGGTCATTGTGAGTCCTTTCTTGGTCTTTTTTTGTCTCTTTCTGGTCATTTTGTGACATTTTTTGGTCTTTTAGTGTCTCTTTGTGGTCACTTTATGTCTTCTTTTGGTCCTTTTGTGGTCATTGTGTGTCCTTTTTTGGTCTTTTAATGTCTCTTTCTGGTCATTTTGTGTCATTTTTTGGTCTTTTTGTGTTGCTTTGTGGTCATTTTGGTCATTTTTTGGTCATTGTGAGTCCTTTTTTGGTCTTTTTTTTGTCTCTTTCTGGACATTTTGTGTCTTTTTTGGTCTTTTTATGTCTCTTTCTGGTCATTTCGTGCCTTTTTTTGGTCTTTTTATGTCTCTTTCTGGTCATTGTTTGTCTTCCTTTGGTTTTGTTGGGTCTCTTTGTGGTGTTTTTGTGGTCATTTTGTGTCTCTTTGTGTCTTCTGTTGGTCATTTGTATCTTTTTTTGGTCTTTCTGTGTCTCTTCATGGTCATTTTGTGTTTTTTTTTGGTCTTTCTGTGTCTCTTCATGGTCATTTTGTGTCTTCTTTAGTCCTTTTCTGTCTTTTTTTGGTCATTTGTGTCTTTTTTGGTCTTTTTGTGTCTCTTCGTGGTCATTTTGTGTCTCTTTGTTTTTTTTCTGTCTCTGTGTGTTTACTTTAAGTGTCTTTCCAGTTAGTATGTGTTAATTTGAGGGACATTTTGCAGGGGGAAGGGGCGGCCATGACAGTTGGTAGGCCTGTTCAGCAATCCATCCATGGTGCACATTGTTCCCTGAATGATTATTTTTACAACTAGCTGACAAGTGCATATACACACACTTACACACACATCATTGTCTCTGACTGTCTTTTGTCCTACTTTCTCATGAGATAATAATAATGAGACCGCATCACAATGTAACACTTTCTTAATTTACACTTGCAATGATTCATTTAACTTAGCCTACATAGCATATAATATTCATTTAATATTGTTAGTAACAATTCTCTGTGATAATTCTTGTCATGTCAACATACAGTGGAAACGCAGAGGTGTCACTGAGAGAGAGCTACCCTTTGGTGAGAGGAGATGGTGAAACATCTATTCTTTTAGAAACATCTATTCTCAAGTCTTCTTGAGACTCTTTCAAATCGGGTACCAGTGCTCTTGGGGTGTCCCTTTGCAGCAGGAGGGCTGGGCCTTGACGACGCAGCAGGCCCAATCCAGAAGGTAATGATTCCTTCTACGTGTAAGCAGCACTGGAGCAAGACTTACAATGGGGTTGCCTTCCCTCCCTAGCCTAAACATTAGAGGGGCATTTAAATGAAATGTTAAGACTACCCTTCTGCAGCTATCTCTTCCCTGTTACCGAGACAAATATGGGTGAGTGGACACAGGGCACTACCTGCTGATAGCCCCCGCTATTTTGGTCTCAGACCGAAGGAGGGTCACTTCACTGGACCCACATGCGTCACTCTCGCTCCTGCTCACCACAGACATGAGTGGGGAGGCCTCACCGTCAGGGATCAGCCCTTTAGCTGAGTCACCCTATGGCCTAGCCCTGGGGTCTCGGGTTATAAACATTACAAACGCACAAAATGAGGCCTGAGAGAGGCGTATGCCACTTCCCACGCAAAAGCTGTGATCTGTAGAAAAAGACTTGATGGAAGAAACTTTGACCCATGCTTACGAACATTTTGGAGATGGGAAATTGGTGACGCAGATGGTGAGGTGGAAGCCTGATTGTAGAGCTTGTCAGACATTTTTTGACGCTCGCCATTTTTGGCTTTTGTCTGTACGTATATTTTTAGTATGAATCCTATGCACTTTTTTTCTAAATGAGATCCCTGCTTCTTGCGGAACTAGAAGGAGTGCCTAAAGGTCCCTAACTCTGGTCCTCCACATCTAGACCTGTTAAGGGGATTAACCTCTAGCCACCACAGGGAGGGGGGCTTACCATAAGGCTGGGAAGAGGATCAAGCCTGGCCAACAGGCTATGAAAAAAAAGAATCTTCTTCTTCAACAAGATTTTATCTTTTTTATTTAGAACAAAATCAGAAAAAAAACAGACGCGTGCCACAGCCCCCAAAAAAATCTGCCTGATGTGTGGCTTCAGCAATGAAAAACCTCAGAGAGAAACCAACAAGTCTGTCTGGCCAATTTAGATGTTCTATATCGTGACTTGCCAGTGTGATGAGTATCTGCCCACATTTCCGCTTGGTGTCTCGTGTCTCGAGTAGTCTCGCTTTTTGAGGCAGACAGAATCAGGGGCTCAGGTTTCATCTATTTCTCTGACAACCTTAACAAACACAATGTTAAAGACATGATATTATGTGGATACAATAAAAAGTGATTACATAAGATAACATGTAGAGTATGATAAAAAAAAATGACTATAGAAGATCATATGTGGAGTATAAAAAAAGAATGATTATATATATTGATAAAATAAAACAAATGATTTCATGTGGATAAATTAAAAAGTGTTATAGGTGAGTAACTGAGTACATAAAGTCATTATTAACTGTGGAGTAGCCTATATGAGCATGTTAATTAATGAATAGGCTATATAATATATGTGAGTGCACAAAAGAAAAATGAGTGCAACTGTTGTTAAGTTCTCCGCAGTACCCATCTTCAATTTCCTGTGGTTTTTCTACCAGCTTTCAGACATTAACACAGACATGGGTGCAGGGTTTAAAAAGGCTCAATTTGCATACAGTAAAGAAATGACAAATGCAATATAATGGGGTGATTACAGACAGACGTTTATCTAAGAGTACAAGTATATCACAATGAGTACATCATACAAAGGATGACTATATATGAGTACCAGAGTATAACCAGACATGAATACAGGGTATATAGGTATACCAATAACTTTCAATAAGCATGATAACATGAGCATACTACAGATACCTAAGGATGTGGTAGAGAAAGTATTCACACACACATTCACACACTGGTGGCTGAGGCTACTGTGCAGGGTGCCACCTGCTACTCAGTAACCCTTCACACTCACTCACACACCAATGGAGCAGCCATTGGGAGCAATTTGGGGTTCAGTATGTTGCCCAAGGATACTGCGACATGCAGACTGAAGGAGGATGGGATCAAACTGCCGATCTTCAGTGTGGTGAATGACATCTTCTACCTCTGAGCCACAGCTGCCCCATAGTATATAAAAATATCATAGCTTGAGAACATTAATGTAAAAATTAAAAGGAGGCAAAATATTGAATTTATTGAGCACTTTCCCCCCCAACACAGTAATACATTCTCACTCTGACCTCATCACATATTTCCACTTCCAGATATAACATGCAAGGTAACCTGGGTGCGTTGGTTGTTGGTGTTCTGGTGTGTCAAGTTCTGCCTGTTACATATATTGTCTTCTTTCAAGATACACCTCCGTTTTCACAGGAAATCATGTTTACATACAGTCTCTTTCAAAATTAGCGCACTACGTCGGTACAACACCGCATATTGATGTTTAGGCAACAAAAACACATTTAGGTTTAGGTAACAAAAGGATGTGGTCCATGTGTCCACCCATCCACCCTGCCGCGTTTACCCCTGACGCTACCGTTAAACTGCAACAACCGGCTGCGTACCATGCCAATATTGCAGGATGCCTTTTTTCGTTGGTTTCTGACGCCACAAGTCATTGCCCAAGCGCCAGATTTCGTTGACTTCGGAGTGAGACAGGGCTCTCCCCCCCCCGACACAAACTCAGTAAGCAATTTTAGGAATTAGCTGAGATGGTGAGGAGAGCCCAAAAGTTCACATTTAACTCTTTTTGCCACCTTTAACAACAGATAAAAACACAACTTCAACAACACACTGTTTTATACATATTTTTATTCAACATTTAACTCCAAATAAATTCATATCACAGCGGTTAAGCTGAATAGTTAGACATGCTCTTGGTTTTCAAAAATCCATTCAATACAAGATATATTCCTTATAACAGTGATAACTGAAAAAATACAATATGAATGCACAAACAGCTCAGCACTTTACAGTCCACCGCAAAAAACAGTGACAGTATACAGACCAAAATAGAGAATATCATTACGCTTCCATTTCAAACAGATCACTGTAAATTGTTCATTTATATAGAGACACTTAGGTGCTTGAAGTGGTATATTTCCATGTTTGAGTTATTGACATAGCCACACAGTTGACAGATGACATACATATACACACACACGCACGCACGCACGCACACACACACACACACACACACACACACACAGTGACATTTACTCACTGTAAATGGCAGCTGGTAACTTTCAGGACTGATGTGTAAAAGGCACACGCATACACACACCACACACACACACACACACACACACACACACACACACACACACTCACACTACACCTCTCTTTCTCTACAACATTTACACATATACTGCTGTACAGACATACGTAACAACACAAACAGAAACACACACACACATACAGACTTGGTAACAGACTCCATACAGGACCAAAACGAGGCACAACGGGACTTGGCAGAGCGACATGGAATGTTTGGGTCATTGATCACTGATCAATCATCTTTGACTGTGAAGCTTTCGATCAGTTCTCATCGGTGTCGTCCTGAGAGAGAAGAGGGAGAGGTGGGGGTTAATGTGAATGAAACATCACTATCAGCGTTACAATATTACATATCAGGAACTGTGTAAAGCAGTTGAGGTAATGTTACAACACCCGTTACAGGGACAGCTCACCCCCAAATCAAAAATACACGTCTTTCCTCTTATCTGTAGTGCTATATATCAGTCTAGACTGGTGTGAGTTGTCGCGTGTTAGAGATATCAGCCGTAGAGATGTCTGCCTTCTCTCCAATATAATGGAACTCTATGGCACTCGGCTTGTGGTGCTCAAAGCACCAAAAAATACATTTGAGAAACTCAACAGCAATGTCTCTTTCCAGAAATCATGACCTGGTTACTCAAGATAATCCACAGACCTTGTTGTGAGCAGTTTCATGTAGGAACTATTTTGTTTCTACTGAACTACACCCACCAACCGTATCACTTCCCAGAAGGAAGTTTCATCTACTGCTAGCTCACCTAGCATCACTGAGCTAGCTAACATTACAGCTCAGCTGAGGAGGGTGCCATTAATGTATACATCTTGCTTTGTCACAAACACAAGCCTCTTGTCCGTGAGTAGATGCACACTCCCTTCTTCTTTTTTGATTTTGGGGTGGACCGTCCCTTGTCACGTTGTCTTTGTTCTTAACATGGTTTCACCTTGGTAATGTTAATTTTTTTCAGCTTTGGAGGATTATTGAACAGGTTTGCGACTTTGAAATGCAGCTTCCTGTTATTGACTGTAGGTTAGGTCAGCCAGTTGCTGTTGGAGTCTCTTACCTCTGTAACATCAGCAGGGTCAGTATCAATCGGTGACTCTGCCATTTCCTGCTGTGCTGCTGAGGCTTCATCACCCTGGAAAAGACAAAAGGGAAAAGTTTTTTTTGTAACTTTGTGTTACATAGTAAATGTAATTGGTTTTGTTTTGAACAGGCTGTTCTCACACACTGTTCCTTTGTATGCCAGCAAAAAGTTATGAACCAGAATGTCTATAAAACCCCCAGAATCATGAGCCAGTAATTCATATATAACCGATGTCATTGTGAAGGCAGGGATCATGTGACCAATACGACGACAGGAGTAAAATAGGAAGTAATATAAAGAGCAAAACTCAGCATAACAAAGCTGGTTGGGCTGGAGGATGGGTCAAACAAACACAGGACTTTCCCCTAGGGGACATCTTTGTTATATGTGCATCTTTGTAAGATATCATAGGAATATTTGTATGAGGATACACTTAACTGTTGCTAGACAATACAAGACATTTGAAGGCATCACCTTGGACTGTGGGAAATGATCACAGACATTTTGCAATATTTTTGCTTACTTTTTTTTTGACAAAATGATGTAAGTTCTAGGGTGTAGGATTCAGTGGCATCAAGCAGTGAGGCTGAAACATTGCAACCAGTGTCTGAAATTAACTTTTTGACTCACCGACCAAGGGGTCTGATATGTGAAAAACTCTACCAGCTAACAACATTTTTCACCAGCCAAAATAAGAAATTGCTTTTTTATCACGTTTATATTTGTTTCAGTACATTTCATTGTGAAAATAAGGTATACGATTTGAACACAAACTTAAAGAAGAGGTCAATCAATGAATCAATCATTTGTCACATTCAATTATATTAAATACAGTTTCCGTAAAATGTCATAGTCATAGTGAATATAAGGTCATAAAATTGGGCAGTCTTAGGCACTGTGTTCATTTAGGATCCTTGTGGACTGAGGGGAGAATAAATGATGCAAAAATACGGTACAGACTCTCTGCATTCGTTTGGTTATGACTTTACTATTTTGGTACAAACATTTATCTGCTAGTGTGGTGCATAGGCTTCTGGGATTTATTCGCCGAACAGGAAATCTACCCACAAACAGCTCATTCTAAGGTAACAAAAAACTCAATGATTCTTATTTAAAGGTGATTATAAACTGATGAAAACATTCTGCCAATAGATGCCCCTTCTCCCAACACACTAGACCTCTAATAGAGAAAATACTCAGCAGATTAATCAATAATGCAGACAATCATTAGCTGCAACATCTGGGTGCACTTACTATCATTATGTCATAATCTGTGCAATATTATATAACACAGAATGTAAACACCCCACTGAAACCCTCCCCCTACTCGTGCTTTGTCCATTTATACATTAAAAGGCACTTGCAATCATCTCCTAACCATCATTGTGACTGGTGGTCATTCCGAGTGAGTGGGCTGCTGAGAAAGAGACGAGGCATGAAGTGCTAATGAAGAAGGCGAGGTGGGGGTGTGTGACGCTTCTCCTGTCTGGCTGAAAGGATGCCTTGATTACACTGTGCCATTGAACTGACCTTCCTTAATGGGGTGCGGTCACAGTGTGCTGACGTGTGCATGTGTATGTGTGTGTGCGACGCGCTCACCGGCGGCTGACATAACCTTAACCCACTTATTGCACCTTGTCCTCCTGCTGTTGCATTTAACACCACCCATCAAGCCTCCATCTGTTCTCCCAGCAGAGCCGGAGAGATGTGTGCTCATGTGAACACACACAAACACATAGTTGGACTGCCAATAAACACCAACCTGTCTTTTTACTGTGGTCAGATTAAACTTTAGCCAAAAGTTAAAGATTTGTTCACTTGTCAGGACAAATCAAACCCGAAATATCTGTGTGAACCATCTCCCAAAGCAAAACCAAGGCAACACCTCACCTACAATCTGTATTGTTTCATGCAGAAATTACTTCTCAGAGACGTGAAATACAGGAGCCTGTTTTATTGCATGTTGCTAAAAAGATCCGAGCAATAAGACTTGTTTGCTGAAGTCATTTTCTATTTCCTGTCGTGCGTCCTCCACAGCTCCCAACCGCACATCCTACCACTCTGTCTCATTGTCAGTTTCCTCTCCTTCTACCTTTCTGGCTTTGTTGTCTCCTGATATGAGTCACCAGCAGCAGCTGATGAATTGGTCAAACAACGAGATGAGGAGATTAATCAGACTCCCACCATCCTCTTTTCGTGTGTCTTTGTGTGTGTGTGCACATGAGACAATCTTTGATGACACTCTCTCAACTTGGCATCAATTTTTAAATGAAATCAATATGAATGTTTAATGGCTGAGCCGCCTGGGAATGATTGTTAAATGAGCACAGTCTGCTGCCGTCTGCATGTCAGTCTCTCACTGGGAATACCAGGATTTCTCCACATATATTGATTTAAATCTATCTGTTTATTCCTCTGTCAGTCACTCCATCATCTCTCCATCCGTCAGTCCACTCTGTGTCTGTTTGTCCATCTGTTTGTCTGTGCTGCCTGCCAGTTTGGCTCGTCGGGGCTCCTCATAAAGAGGCTGATCACATACCAGGTGGAGCTCCATCAGTGTTCTATCCCTCAGGGTGAATATAAGCTATCTAGCTGCCTTAAAAACACAACTGCTAACGAGGATAAAAAGACTCTATTGGATGTTTGTGGGGAAATACCGCGAGCGTCTTTTGATTATAAAAACAACTCTGGTAAATGCCAGCATGGAAGGATGAAAGCAGCAGGGGCGAAAAATAATTTAATTGCTTTAATAAAAGAACTGCTTGTTCAGGTGTCAGTTGACGCCACTGGCAGAAAAATAACTTGATAATTTCTTTGCTATCTCATCGTTTTACATGGTACTTTTCACTAATCACAGCTAATCACAGCAGAGCTAAAGAAGTGTGTGTTCATGTGTGTGTGTGTGTGTGTGTTGTTATCTCTTGGAGTCTAAATTGTGTTTCATCGCTAATTAGGGGACAGGAGATCGAGCATCACAACAAACAAGTGTTGGTGTTGCCCTGGGAAATATTTGATTGGCTTATAATTTCCTGCTACTCACAGCGATGTTAGGAGAGAGGAGGGTAATTACAAGCAAATGTAGTCATCCCTTCAGAATTACATCCAATTTTGCCACCTTATTAATCCAGATATAAACCACGGGGAAGTGTAACTGCTATGGTTTGACAACTAAAGAAGACCAGAGGTAACAAAACAGCAGAGCAGGAACACGAGGGCCACCTGTTCCTCCTGTAGAGTTTGTCTTGTTTGAGTTTCTGTGCTAATAAAAATCTACAGCCAGGTTTTACCTGTGTTTGCCCATATGCAACCAATACAACTGACCCACAGGCGTCCCACCCTACTGCCCAACTTGATCCCACATATCCTCTCTTACCCATATCGTTTGACCAAGTGGGCCCCATATATATTTCCCCATTTTACACCCATACACTGATTACCTCTTCATGCACTATCTTGGACCCATGTAATCACCATATATGGGATTGATTGTGTGTGCGCATGTCTATCCCACTTGGTATACCCAATGGGCCCCATTCATGTTGCCCATCTTGAGCCTGTGCACTCATTTCCCATTAGGGCCCCAACTAGGACCCACATGTGGTACCCATTTGGGATCTACTCATATTACCCAAGTGGGCCCAAGATAAGATGCCCATTTTGGGCCCATACCCACTTGGTACCCAGGTAGCCCCAGCATAACCCATGTGGGGCCCACAAACATATGTTGGCTGGGTGGGAGCTGGTGTCAAGTAAAAGTGAAAATTGAGAGATTTAGGTTGGGGATCTTGTGTACGCTGAAGATCCAGCACCAAGGTTTTTATTTTTTATTTTACATTCAGTATGTATGTATATTCTTGGGGTCCATGTTTAGACCATGTTTACTTTTCTTTTTGGTGAAGTGATACCATTTGTTCTGAATTTCCATTTGGCATTTTCGGCTTTATTCAATAAATAGACAATGAGACAGGGGATGACACTCAGCAAAGGGCCCAGGCCAGACTCAAACCTAAGCTACTGTTGGTAGTTCTGCTTTATAGTACATGCTCTACCCAGTTAGCTCCCTGGATGTCCGTTCCAGCCACTAACTGTTGATCAGTGTGCTATTGTTAAATGACAAAAGTTTGCATTATGTACTTGAGCGTGTGCATGAGTTAAACAGGAACACACAATGCTCCATAGTGCCACTAGTGGTCCATATCTTTGAAAGGTACCTAAAGTGCAGTGCGATTGTATGAGATAACACTGGAATGACTGCATTTACGGTCAAAGACATGTCTCAGAGACTGTTAAATGTAAATGCAAGGGTGAACGTTTCACTTCAACAATGGGTTGACACCTATAGAAACAGGGTCTGGGAGTCCTCTGCCAGAATTTGAACACTTAATTCCCTACATTTTGTTGAATTTTTTATGCACGAATTTGTGCCTCTTCTGCATCAATTCATTGTGTAAATGTCTTTATTTTCTTTTTCAATTTTGTCAAAATAAAAGTCCCCTGCTACTTTTATGCACATGTTCTAAATACTGAGGGGGGCGTGACCCTGCATCATGTTTTGTTCTGCATTAATTTAGTTAAATATTCAATCATACTTTTGGAAATAAACAGGATTGTAATGGATAAATACCAGCTCCTATATTTATTAACAGCAATTCTATTCAAGTGTGTCCTAAATGGTGCCTACAGCCCTGACTGTATCAAAAATCTACATGAACAGCTATCAAAAGCCTTGCCAGAGAGGAGAGGGCCAAAAGAACCCACTGGAGAGGGGAGACGAAAGTCATTCTTCATATTTGACTTGTGTCGCGACAGTAAATTGTTTGCTACAGTTAACTGCCTTTACCGCCTCCTCCTTCTACTCCTCTGGACAAACGATGGCCAGACTGACAAAATGAACAATGCAGGTAAGCTAACAATACGTAACGGCTTTCATTTCAGAGAAGAAAGACTCACAACAGATATGAAAAGTGATGACAAATGGCTCAAGGTCAGGAGGCCATTTTGACACAGTGAGGAGTTACAGCTGGCAGGCACTGTCATGAAATGGAGGGATGTGTTGTGCTGCAAACTACAGTTTCTGAAGGTGTAAAATTGCACTAAAATTTGAATTATTCTCACTTTTTATTTAGGGAAATACAAGCTAATATGGTGTAATTGTGTATTTTTATTTATTTATTTTTACATATTTCAGAAGATGGTAAAACTGTTTTTTAAAAACTATTTAATTTCCAAACCTCTGGGTGGGTGTTTCTAGTGGCAGGGGTTGACTGATATATAAAGGCCAACGTTGCTTGGAGGCATGCAGTCAAATGACGTGCTGTGCTGCTGACTATAACACTTTACAGTCCATTAAAACACACCCTATGTACCATTAGAAATTCAAATATGTCTGTCTCTTTACAACACCCAACATTTGAAAAGAGGAAGTCAGAAGGCTAAGGCTACCTAGGTTTTACTTACATTTTAGGAGGGGGTAGTGACAGTAAATGACCAGACTATCAAAACATCATCCCATAATATAATTCACAACTTGGAGTGGATCATCCTGTCTTATGTATGAAGTGCTCACATCACACAAGCAACATCTAAGAACTTCAGCCCTATAGTTGGTTAGTTGCCCATCTGGCTGTTGGAATTTGATTTTATAGATAATTCTTGATGTTATATATAATTCTTGGTGTCCGCCCACAATGATATTTCATCAGTCACGTTACAGTCTGACCCGAAAATTCACACCCACTGGAGGACACCTCTGTAGGTGTTACGTGCCGCCACCACGGAACGCGGTGTTAAAAGGTCGTGTTCATTTCACGTATTTCTGTGAGATCGGGTTGATTTCGAGCCACAGGGGATTTTCTCACTGCAATACCATGAGTGGCCACTGGAAAAAATTAGCTGCAAGGCTGAGCGTCTTTTCTGGGGCCTGCTTGCAACAGACAGTAAGGCTTCCTATTTTTAGCTGAGCCAATTGCCAGAAACACCTTTTGCTCTAAAGTTTTGCTACACACACAACCAAATGCATAACTCCCCAGGCGTGATGGAGACAATGATACCTATACTGATTTAAAAAAAGATTTTTTCGTACTTGTTTGGCTGGGGCCCTCTTGACCAATCCGGTGGCAACAGCAATGTTGCCTGCTTGATCCACAGTTTTGTGGGCCACAGCGGTAACCCCGGTAACCATGGCTTCACCCACCTGAGACACTCCAGTCACAGCTGTATAGACAAATGAAGAAGAAGAAGAAGCATTTGAGGAGGGTGTAGCTCTATAGAGCCTCAATACCTGTGAGGATAAGCATGCTGGAAAATAAACATGACACAGATCTCACAATACTGGATGTCAAAGCTTAATTGTAGTTTGTAATTTGAGTCGACCTGCCACCTGCCCTTTAATCTGCAGTGGTAAAATAGAAATTAGTATGACTACGATTACCTACTTTTACTTTTATGTAACTTTGTTTAACCTGATGAAGGTGGTAAAGTCATCAAACATATAGGCAGTTCTACACACATCTAATGCCAATCCAACACTTGGTGATCACAGTCCAACAAATAAACAGACGCATGAAGGTGAGGATTGTCACATACTAAAATAATCAGCTTGTTTCACTGCCACAATACCCCTAAACATATTAAATGTTATACCTTTATTTGTGTGAGAAAGATTTTGATACTTCTTTCAAAGGTTACATTACAATCTCATTTATATCTCGCACTTCTTGAATATAGCATATTGTAGCTTTGAGATAAACCTGAATGAAAGATCTTAAATGTGGTGAAAGCTACTTTCTGCATCGAAATGAAAAGTAAAAGTAAAAAAGTCATTACTGTAATACTCTAATGCATCTACCTGGAACGCCCTGCAGATTAATTTAAAACTGGATCAGCAGCTGTAGTGTGGGTTAAATGAGAAACCTCAGGAACAGCGTGGCGGCATTCTTCCTTTAATAGACTACACCTAGTTTCATCCCACCTTTTACTGTTTTAACAATGTATTGCTGGGTAATGTTGGATTTTGCATATCGGTGCATCTGATCTTACATGTGCATTGTGTGATTTTTATGTAAACTGTTTAGGGAAGTGAATTGTAAATGAGAATTTTAAAACCAGTGAGGTTTCATTCTTGAGGTAAGGCTTAAAAATATCTATGTTGATATAATCAGGTATGTAAATAATGCATCTGCAGATCCATTTAAAACAAGTGCTGGATTGAGGGTCACTAAGAGCTAAATACTGTGTTTACACCAGAGGTGCACACCCTAGGGATCAGGGCCTTCGTAAGGGCACACATGTTGAATTCAAAAGGATGCGAGATTATTAGCAGGACAGTACAGCAGACATAAATATAACACATTACATTTTTATCTACGTTCTGTGGAACTGGTCACGTACAACCTTTAACACAGGGTCACACGTCATAAAGGCTACTGCACTGTATGCTGATTGTGTTACACATGATAGTTCATCACAACTAAGCTGCACTTTGCTATAAGGCATCATATGTGGACCTCCTGAAAGCAGATTATTAGATCATAGGTCTAATGGCTGCTTGGGAGGGGGAAAAAAAAAATCCTCCTTCCTCCTTCATTAAGTGGCTTTAATAAGACGTTCTGTCTAATCCCAGTTTCCAAAACACTCACTTTACTCGCAGCTATGATGCAACAACACAGCCATTTCCCTGGATGCATATGACAGGAAGTCTCCCTTGGCTTCTCTGCTTGTTATGTATGAGAAATGGCAAGGCATGGCCCGCGGGGAGTACGGCAGGTTGTGCTGAGTAAATATGGCACTTACTAACCTGTATCTCTCTTACTGACCACCTGAGGATTCAATGAGATTAGCCCATTGCTTTTATGTCAAAGACTGTGTAAAAAAAGGGGCTGGATTTATAACATGTGTAAATTTATACAATATAGATTTTTTTTCAGACTAACAAGAGAATGGAACAAACACAGTGAAGCTTGAATTGACTGTATTACCTGTTGTGACTCCATCCTTTGTTTTGCTACCTGAAAGAAAAAGCAGGTGAAGCTCAGTTAGTCAAAAACACGAATAGTAGCAGTTGTAATAAAAATACTAGTAGTAATGATAATGAATAATGAAAGCTGTCTGTCCAATTTTTCTCGTGACATCATCATCAATCACATCAATTCCCAGCACCCACCGACAAACATAACCCCATCTTTCGTCATCTCAGCTGCTCCAGTCACTCCCTGCTTGGTTTTCTCAGCCGCCAACGAGACCCCATCCTTGGCTTTGGAGAAACCCTTCTTAAACATGTCCATGGCTGCTTGATTGGCTCCCAAATTACCACGCACACACAGCTGTGAGGATGTCAAAAACAGGCGCAATGATGAGAAGGCACTCCCGGATTGAAGCGCTCGGTAATAAAACGCATGACACAAAGACACACAAAAACGATGCCGCCGCCCTACTTTTCTCTCTGAAAGGTTTTTGTCAAAGCAATATCACCGTCTGAAATATCTGAGCAGTTGATAGAAGAAGCAATGCTTTGAGGCTGCTGAAAATCCCACCTGTAGGAACTGGTCACAGCCCAACTGAGAAACCATGAATGGATTTATTAAATTAAAAAAAAGGGAAAGCGACCTATTATAATGCTATGCCATGGGGGAAATAAAACAATACTGCAGGTGAGATTTCTAAACAAAGGGTTTTTTAATTATTTGCAGGAGAAAAAGACCAAAAAGCAAAAGAGCCGTGTTTTACGCACCTGTTCGCTTCAACTTCCTTTACGCCGAGAATGTGGCGAGTCTTCCGGGATGACAGTCGAGATTTCCCCCTAAGAGCAGTAAAACCGGTTTATTGTCTCCCAACTACAACTACTCTAAGAGACGACGTGTGTAGTAGTGTCCTCCCAACAGACAGACGGACACAGACAGAGAGACAGACAGACGCTCCACAGGTTTGACAGACGCCTCCTACGCCTCGGTGACGGAGAAAGAGCGATTAGACCCCGTGATGCTGATGCGAGAGAAGAGATGCTCCGCTGTCAGTCCGTCCGTCCGTCTCTAACACACACACACACACACACACACACACACACACACAAGATTACGTAGCTCTTTTCTGCTCTACGTGGGTTGCCCACAGCGTGTAGGTGCTGTAGGCTTTTTTAAAGACCAGTCGGCTGAATGCATCTGCGGCCCAACTATCAATTAGTGACAGCAGGTTGTAATTATGCAAGATCACACTACTGGGCTACTCACTGTTCCCACATGTGAGTAAGATGTTAACTACAGCTGCACACAGGGTCCCTGGGGAATCTTTTGCATTGTAAATTAAAAGGCCATGTTGGAATTGGCTGACTGTATAAACCAGTGTATACACTCATTTAAGTCACCTGGAGTTGTTCTGTTTATATATTTATGTTTTTTATTCTCAAAAAACCAACAGACTAAAATTTTATGTTCATATAGTTGCAACACCTTATGAAGAGTGTATGGTTTAGTGACACAGAAGTAATTTATGCTTTAAAGATCAGTTATACAGCATTAGTAACAACAAATTTTGGGGTTGCAAGATTGTGAAAAGTCCCTTTACAGATCCAGTGTCCAACAAACACCGACTTTCACCCAAGAGAGCTGTGTTTGTGTCCCGTAAGATTCTAAAGCAAAATTCTGATCTTTTTTCCTAAACCTAACCACGTGCTTTTGTTGCCTAAATCCAACCATGTGTGTTTGTTGTTGAAGGAAAAAACGTCAATCACGGTGTTGTATCCATGTAGTGTGTTTATTTTGAAAGAGACTGTATGTAAATGTTAATTTTCCTGTGAAAACGGAAGTGTGTTTTGAAAGAAAACAATGCATTAGACAGGCAAAACTTGACCAACACAATGTGAAAAATCCATGACCAGACGTCAATATGTGACGAGGTCAGAATGAAAATGTGTTGGAGATTTAGTGGCATGTAATGCAATGCAGATTGTAACCAGCTGAAACTTATTCCAGGTAGGATTCTTCAGTGTCCATGGTTCAGGAGGTTTTTACCAGTAGCCAAATTATTTGCAGAGGTCTCTTTCTCACAACACAAACAGACCCAGTGATTTAAACCTGTAAGAACATTAACTAAAGCATAGGCTATTCGTGTTAAAAATCGCTCTTTGTGAAGAAGTTACTAACTATGGTGGTGGACATCCATCCATCCATCCATCCATTTTTCGTAAGCGCTTATCCTCTGGAGGGTTGCGGGGGGGCTGGAGCCTATCCCAGCTGACACCGGATGAGAGGCAGGGTACACCCTGGACAGGTCACCAGATTATCACAGGGCTGACACATAGAGATAGACAACCATTCACGCTCATGGGGCGTTAGTGGCTTAGTGGTAGAGCAGACGCCCCATGTACAAGGCTATTGTCACAGCGGCCTGGGTTCGACTCCAGCCTGTGGCCCTTTGCTGCATGCCACTCCCTCTCTCTCTCCCCCTTTCATGCTTGTCTGTCCTATCCATTAAAGGCTAAAATTGCCCCAAAAAATATCTAAAAAAACCCACAAAAAAAACATTCACGCTCACATTCACAACTACGGACAATTTAGAGTTACCAATTAACCTACCCCCTAGCCTGCATGTCTTTGGACTGGGGGAGGAAGCCGGAGTACCCGGAGAGAACCCACGCTGACACAGGGAGAACATGCAAACTCCACACAGAAGGGCTCCCTCCTAGGATCGAACCAGGAACCCTCTTGCTGTGAGGTGACAGTGCTAACCACCACAACAGTGGTGGACACATAAACACAAAACTGCAAAAACACAAATTTCCCCATCTAGAGCCAGTGTTTGGTTTGTCCATTCTTGGCTACTATAGAAACATGGCGGTGCAACATGGTGGTCTCTGTAGACGAGGAGTGCTCCCTATGTAGATGTACTGTAAAACTTCAATTAAAAGCCTAGTCCCATTAAATGCCCAGTCTCTTTTATTAGTCCAGTGTAGCTACACAAATAAAGGCCTGTCTCAATTAGAGTTGCCAGGCAATTCATTTTTGTAGAAGTTCTTTAATTGATTACCCGATAAGTTATTTATATTCCCTTAGTCCGTAAGGGTCAACTAATCAAAAGAAATAAAGGTGTTTTACATAAAAATTAATACAAGTTATGAGTATTGTTTTAACAGGATAAAGTGTTGATGTGTCGGTATGCCAGGTGTCATAAAACAAGTGTCATAACATAACACATAATTGTTATTTGAGTTATCCAAAGCCTGATTTTTATATTCATACTGGTTCAAACAGATATTTTGATTGTATATCCCTTTTTCGCTGATCAACAGTTTTGTTTAAAAGGAATTAAAGGCCTGTCCCATATACACACCTGTCCCTGATATATGCCTGTTGAGTTCAGGGATTTAAGGAAATAATAGCCCAGGCTACTTCAAGTTTTACGGTAAACAGCTAATTCTGAGATCACGAAAACACAACAATTCTTATTTTCAGGTGATTATACACTTAGGAAAACATATGTCTGCCAATATGTCCCCTTAAATCCTTCACACTGAACTCTTAAGTATCCACTTATTTCTAAATAAAAAGATTGCAGACAACCTGAGCCATTTATCAACAACTTGTTAACACTTCTGCAGATTTGATGATTAAAAGCCTTGATTAATGACTTATCACCCATTTATAAATGCAGATTTGCAGTCATATTAAAGAGTGAGAAACCTCTGAGCATTTATTAATGGGTTACAAACATATCTTCATTCTTATCAAAAAGTAAGGATAAACATAACCTGACAACCACAAAGCTGTTCTTGGCTTATAGAAATGTATAATACATGATATAGGCTACATGTACTTTCTAAGAAGCAATCAAGGCAGCTGTTATGAATGCTAATACGTCTTTGATAATGGTTTTAATGTTTTAATTACAACACAACCTGGCAACGGCACTTTTAGTAAATTACTATTTATTAACCAATAAGTTACACTTATAAGCCCTTAATAGATTTGGTACCTTATGGGAAACCCATGAACATTTATTAATGGATTACCAACATTTGTAACTATATAAAAAAGAATAAAGACCTGCCAATGGGATTTTTCCACTACCTGACAACATCAAATTTGTTCTAATCTATATAGCATTTGAAAATTATTTATCAACCATTAATTAGCTACATCTAGCTCTGAACGGACCTATCTTGCATTTGTCCAATAATGACACTTTATCTGCCACCTGTCACTTTATTCCATTCAACACTTTGTCTGCCATTTTTTAGTCACTTTATTCATCTGATGTAGCAATTTTATTTTATCTTTTGTTATCTATTATTATCTTTAATGTCCTTTGATTTTGTCTTGTGCTGCTGTGATACTTGAATTTCCCCACTGGGGGATCAATAAAGTATATCTTATCTTTTCTTATCTTAAAACCATTAGTTACAACATATAAATAAGGGGTGCCTCATTAGAAAGTGGCACCCATAGGACAGGACACAACGGTAAAATTGTACTGGCTACAAATACTGTTGTTTACTTTGTTTGATGGGGTGATACATGAGTCAAGCTCAGATAATCGTTTCCTTTCTTGTGACCTTTTCTTCTTGGTCATCCATGTCTTTTTCTTTTTTTACTGTCTCCCCACTGTATGTTCAACAGTTCCTGTCTATTCAAGGTAATTTGGTTGTCAGTGGTGCGTAACAGGACTCTAACCATATGTAAACAGCAGAAATGTAACAAAGCGCAAATTTATGGAAATTCATCAACAGTGGAGGTGAAACAATGTGCAAGGCAAATTCATTTGTATGGCAAATGTCATACACATTCAAAGTGCTTTGCATAATGCTATAAAAACATACGGACAATAACACATCATAAAGTATTTTAGCAATTGGTCCTCAGACAAATCAGAGCCATGTTCAAAATTTGTATAATCTAAATGCAAAATAGGTGAATGAATAGCAAGGAAATATAAAAATATGCTGGAAAACATCCACTTCTTCCTCCTCCAACTATATCATGATACATTATATTTTCCTTTTACATGCCTCTATAACAGCCTTTATCAATAATGTATCACTGTATCCATTCGTTTTCTAGAGTAAATATCAGTGTCAAACATCTGCAATGTATGTACCAAGTCTATACTTCACATTATATGTTTCAACTATGCAATAAAAATAAATTTTAAATATGCTATCTTTGATATTTCTGGGAGGTGGGGAACATAAAAATGTTGCTCTTGCTTTTAAAGCATATAATTTCAGATCACTTGTTGAAAACATGGTTCTGAATCTTATAACATAACACTAGGTCTGTTGTGGTTTACATAGAAGAAAATGTAATGACAACGTGAGCAGAACCTTCGTGATTAAATTTACCAGAAAACCACAGAAGATGAAGTGTGGGCAGAGAAGTAGTGCTGATGTGAGAGAGAAGGAAACAGACCAGACAACACATTTCCTGTACAGAGTTACAGATCTACAAAACACTATTTAAGTACAGTACAAAAGGGTTGAGCTTATACAAGAGAAGCTGTAATCACAGCCTTGGTCTGACCACCGCTGAGAATGACTGCAGCACTTTAGCAGACTGCCAGTACAATGAGTTTGTTATGACAGGGAGAGACACAACGCTCACTTTTCACCAAACTCCAATTCAAATATGCTTTATTCAGTTTATACACTGGTTAGTTACTCTATTCTGGACTGAAACCTCAATACATACCATCCAGAGACTATCCAGGAGTCACTCGTTTTACATCCACTGCTGAAGTTTATACATTTCTCATTTCCCACAGGATCTGTGCACGGTAAATAAACTATGGCTTAAGTATGATTATGTTCAGACAGTTCCAAGGATACTGGGCTGGAGGAGCAGGCCTTGGAGAGGGACATTATTGTGAAGCCATGCATTCACACTGATTTCAAATGCTGGGTGGTGCCACAGGTTCCAGTTTCATCACTGCAAGGATGTATAGTTACAAAGTTTTGAACTTAAACCAGCAACCTTCCGGTTTCCAACCCAAGTCCCTATGGACTGAGCTACTGCTGCCCAAGAATCATGTTTTTCCTCTAACAGACGGCTGAATACAGGAGACATACGGAACTTGGAAGTTTTTGAAAAGCCCGTAATCAACTTGCCAAATTCTCGCCACATAAAGCAGAGCTTTTTGGCTACTCTATCAGTGTGGCTTTAAGGATGACAGTGTTGGTTGGTTGGGTGGTTTACCGCTTGGTCCAGACGGAAATGTCACAACAATTGAATGGATTCCACAGACATTCATAGTGCCCAGAGGAATCCTAATGACTCATCAATTTGGTACACTTTACAACAGCCTCATTAGTTTGGCACAGACTCTTAAACTCATTACATTACTGCCAGTTATCGATCCGAAACCACCAACAGTACAATTTAGCATTAATATCCTGTCTTGTCTGATGTGGAATCTCTTACGGTTAAATTGAATTTAATTTGTTGCCTTCTTGTATTACTTGGCACGCAATCACTTTGTTGCACTCCAAGAGAAGAGAGAGTCTTAACCACTAGTTTACCAGGGCACTGATCCCTTGCATTTTGACAGCAAAATGTTTGCAGCCATTAATGCTAAGTGGTCAGCTGATATCGCTTTCTATAGTGCCATTATGTTCAGACGGTGCACTGTTGTGGAAACGTCCAATAAAGCGTAATGGGTGTGTTTGAAAAAGGCTTAGCACTCAAAGTGATGTGGCACACTAGAAAATGAATGAAATGACGTATGAACTAAAAAGAAAATGCTGCACACTGAGTGCTGATGGTGCTTGAACAAATACATATCCTTTATCCCAGAGGCATGAATGAGAAGATGAAAGATTTATTACAAAAGAATTTCGAGGAGAGATCTGATGGAACAAATGGAAAAGCCTTCACTTATTAAAGTCAAAAAGTTAAGGTAGCATGAAAGTTATCCCCCTGAAAGTGTCTGGATGTTATGGAGCTGGTATCTCCTTTTTGAGTAACAAGATGGCCTTGACACTATCCCTCCCCAACTGCTCTGTATCTTTCTAGTAATGTCTTCTCTCTACTCAGATCCCCAGTCTCTGCCAAAGTCTACTGCTATGTTTTCTGCCTGTGAATCACCATCCACTATGAATATCCACAGCAAATATCATGGCGATGTGGCCAATAGTTGCCAAGATTATGGAGTGACATCACTTATTTTTCAGATTCAAATTGGTATAGCTCCACCTGGTGGCAGCAGAAAGAAGTGTAGATTTTAAAAGTTAAAATTGTGGATTATTGCAAAAATCGATACAGAATAATATTGCAATATTTTTGTGTTACAATATCGTATCATTACACGGATGCCAAGTATCATTTTTTTATTATGTAAGTTATTAATATTACAAATAAAAGTTAAACTTTTGGTAGCCTGCTAGGGTAATATGATCAGTTGCTTTTTCAGTCCACTAGATACATTTTGCTGCTGAACTGAAGTGAGATGAACAGACTTTATCTTATTAGATAAAACAGATGTTGACAAAGTTTTCCTTTGAGAACATAATTTCCAGTTGAAAAAAGGTAATAAATTGCAATATATTTTAATAGCAATACTCAGCACATCACAACATTTTAAATGTTTAAAATCGCAATAATATTGTATTGTGACTCATGTATCATGATAATATTGTATCATGAGGCCTCTGGTGATTCCCAACCGAAATTAATGCACGGCGTGAAGAATAATTATTGTTATTTTTTATCATTATTTTACAATTTAAGGTAATTGGCTGGGTATAAAGGTTTTTAAATAATGTTTTTAATGAGCTTTGTTCAAGAAGCCACTATTTGGGAAAACAATTGCGCATGCGCAGACTCCTAGCATGTTGCCACAGTGCCACCCAATGGCGGCGGCTGTTATTGTCAGTAGTTCGTTGTTGACAGAAGTTGACCGTACCGCTACGACACAAATGCAAAAGTCTGCCTTTTGAAGAAATAATAAACACCTCGGTACCGCGGCCGCAGGATATATTTATAAACCAAACCACAGATAAAAACAAGCACATGTAACGTGAAGTGGAAAATGGCTAACTGTTAGCTTGTCTGAGAAAACTTGTTTTTCCATTGCTGTCCTCGTGCGTTAGTCGGAGGAGATGGTACCTGTTGAAAAACAGACTTTCCGGTTCTCGAGCATCTTTCCGGGAGGGTTACCAAACAAACTGAGGAGAACAGGTAAGTGCCCAGTCTGATTATCACCTGTGTTAAACTATGTGGGGAATGTGAAACAGCGTATTGTGTCAAATGTTTAAATTGTACAATGTTCTGGTTTTGCATTTGGCCAGAGTAGTTGTTGTTGCCCCACTATAAAACATGGAAATGTTATGGAAAATAATTTTGTCACTTGAAAAGCAAATTCTACACACTCAAAAATACAATTTATAGGCTACTAAACTTTACTGTAAGTGCTGCTGCGTTGGTGTTTCCAGGCCATACAGGCAGCCTAATTCAGTTTGGGCTTTGCTATACTAACCAAAAATTTAAATGCAACACTTATTTATTTGCTGTCAGTTTTCATTCAAGATCTAATGCTTTTTTATGCACACAGAAGACTAATATCTCTCAAATTAGTGAGTGCTATTTCTTTTCCAAGATAATCCATCCACCTCACAGGTGTGTCATGTCATGCTGATTAAACAGCATCATTACTACACAGGTGTGCCTTGGGATGGTCACAATAAATGGGCAGTTTTGTCTTGAAAAATGAGTTTTAGTAGGATTTCACATGACTTGCACTACAGAAATGCATTTTTTGGTCACAGATACGCCAAATAATTACTTAGGTGTGACCACCATTTGCCTCATGCAGTGCAACACGTCTCCCTCAAACAGAGTTGCTCAGGTTGTTTATTGTGGCCTGATGAACGATGGCCCCCTCCTCTTCAATGGCTGTGTAAAGTTGCTGGATATTGGCGGGAATTGGAACACGCTGTCATACATGCTGATCCAGAGCATCCCAAACATGCACACTGGGTGACATGTTTGGTGAGTATGCAGGCAATGTAAGAAGTGGGATGTTTTAAGCTTCCAGGAACTGTCTACGGATCCTTGTGAACATGGGGCTGTGCATTATCATACTGCAACATGAGGGTCATGGTGGTGGGTGATTGACAGGACAATTGGTCTCATGATCTCATCACAGTATCTCTGTACATTCAAACTGCCATCAATACAATGCACCTGTGTTTGTTGTCCGTCACTTGCGCCAAACCATACCATACCTTCACTGCTATCATGGGGCACTCTTTCACAAAGTTGGCATTAGCAAACTGCTTACCCACATGATGCTGTACATGTCGTCTGCCATCTACCCAGTAAAAACCTGGATTAATCTGTAAAGAGAACACTTGAGCATTTGCCTACTTAAGCCAGTTATGATGATGATGAACTGCTGTCAGGTCAAGCTCCTGGTGAGAATGACGAGCATGTAGATGAGCTCCCCTGATAGGGTTTCTGAAGGTTTGTGCAGAAATTCTTTGGTTGTAAACTAGTTGTTGTATTAGTTGTTCGGGTGGCTGGTCTCAGACAGTCTTGCAGGTAAAGATGCTGGATGTGGAGGTCCTGAACTGGTGTGGTTCTACATGGTCTGCAGTTGAGATGGCTTATGGTAGTGACATGAACATTCAGTTTACAGGCAACAGGTCTGGTGGAAATCCCTGCAGTAAACATGCCACTGGCACCCTCCCTAAAAGGTTTCGACATCTATGGCATTGTGTTGTGTGATCAAACTGCACATTTGATTGTGGCCATCCCAAGGCACACCTGTGTAGTAATGATGCTGTTTAATCAGCATCTTGATATGTGGCACCTATCAGGTGGATGGAAACGGAGAAGTGCTCACTAACACAGATTTAAACAAATTTGTGACCAAAATTTGATAGATAAAGTCTTAGGTCTTAAACTTAAGCTGTCGAAACTGCAAAAACAAGTGTTTTGTTTAATTTTTTTGTTCAGTGTACAACACTACAGTCAAATATCATTAAAGAGACAGCAGTGCTTACAAAGCCTGTTTTTGTACTAACCATAAAACATGGTTACTAATTTCAAATCATTTCAAATTGGACGGTAAGATTAACATATTTATCATAATATGAGCTTCAACACAGCTGGGTTTTGTTAAATTGAGACAGTTAAAATGAGTCACACTATGGAAACTGTCAGTACACATTAGATCATAGATGTACTGCACATGCACTGTGATGCACTTTATAAGCAGGGCTATTTTTAAGTATGCAAAGCATTTATCGATTTGCTGTTTGTAGCTTGGTATGTTGCAGTGTTCCTGATAGGCTTTATCATTTAAGATAACAGTGGCTAAACACACACAGAAAATATTCAGATCACACCACTAAATAATGAAACCTGAGCCAAAAAATAACTTTGATCATTATCAGAGACAAGATATTAAATTAATTAAATAGACGGATGACTAAACGATAAGGACAACAGCATATGATCCGCGGGATAGGAAACCGCCTTGTTTATGCATTGAACTAGCCTGCATTCATTTCTCACCACTGTTGTCCAAGCAACATTTGTGGTTTGTATGAAGATACAATGCATGTTGTTCAAATGTTCACAGTCTTCACTGTGCTGTCAATCACATGCTACAGAGACGAGCCATTATGGCCATGTGTCATTTATCACTTGCTGCAGGGGACAAGCAGGCTCATTACTGTGTGTGCTGGTGAGCCCCAGGCTCAGTACGATGCAGCGCCAGGCAGCAGCAACCCACAGGCTCAATTACAGGACCAAATGGATTCCACACTAATAGCAATGTAGCTTGTAGCATTAACCTTTCTTTAGATTAATACACGAAGAAATCCTGTAATCCGTACTACTAGCCATTTCTGTATATGTGTTTATTGATGTAATCTCTATGAACAGATTCTGCATATATAGGCAGAATGCATATGATTATTGTCGTTAAACCGATAAGCGATGGTTCCGAGATTTATGTTATTGTTTCTGGTGGTACTGGGAGAGAGGGTTTACTTTGTTGATTTTTGTTTTTGTTAATACTGATTAAAGGAGAAGTGTGTTGGATTTAGTGACATCTAGCACTGAGGACTGCAGATCGCAACCAGCTCAAACTTCTCCCATGTGCTAAGTGTGAACTCCCAGTAAGGGTTCCGTCACTGTTCATGGTTCAGGAGCTTTTTAACGGAAGTTGAATTATCTGCAGAGGTCTCTTCCTCTCCAAAACAAACAGACCTAAGGCCTGTACTGCAAAGCCAGTTCAACTTTCCTAGGAAATCTTTTAGTTCTATGGTTTGACTGACCCTAACATTGGCCATCTGGATAATCAGTACTACAAAGCTGGTTATTAACCAGTTCAGTCAACTCTAGGTTTTCCTCTCCTGCCACGAGCTTGTTCATGTGAAAGAGGTGGGGGTGTTGATTATAAATGACATGGTGAAACAGTACCAAAACTCTCTGTGACTACGAGACAGTAAAATATTTGTGGCATGCGATGTTAACGGTACTCCGAAATCTTACAATGGCAATGTAGGAATATTGAAAATCAAAAAAGTCACTGTCGGCCAAGTCTTAAATTACGTGTAGGTATCACCAGGCTGTAGGCCTATGTGACATTACAGAGTATTTTTTGCTATGTAATTGTGTGACGATGAATATGTCACATGAAACACTTTAAAGTGATGCTAGACTGTTTCCGCTACTGAAGTAAAGGGTGGAAAAGTAGTTAATGACTGACCACATCTAGCTGACCAAATGTTGCATTTCATTTTCTAATAAAATAATGTCCTTTTTCCCAGTTCTCATGACACAGGTGTCTCTTAATTTTGTAAAAATAGCAACACTATCACTGCGGACCAAAATAAACTTTGCATAAGTTAAAATACAGCTAAAATAAAGCAGTTTCAGGTTACTAATCTGAAAAACTGTGTTTTTCTGATGTCTTTCGGCTCATCGCAGACGGGCTGCTAACCACAGTGGCTGATGGGAAACACAAACGGGGCTATCCAGAGCCAGTGTTTCGTGTGTCTGTTCTGGGCTACTGTAGAAACATGGTGATGCAACATGGCGGACTCTGTAGACGAGGACCTTCTCCCTATGAAGACATAAATGGCTCATTCTAAGGTAACGACAACACAACAATTCTTATTTTCATGTGCTCATACACTAAAGAAAACATATTTATTATATTATATTCCACCTCTGCCAATGTATCCCCCTAAATCCTGCAACACTGGACCTTTAAATCTTGTGAGGCAGCATAAAATTCAATCACAAAATATTAATTATTATCTAATGTGATTCTGTTAAAATGGTTTCTGTTGCCTGTCAGCTTTTTATCCCACCATACTGTAGAAATAAAAGAATAGAGAGGAGATCAAGCGAGAAGACGAATGAGACAAATAAACGGAAAAATGGCATTGAGAAATGTGAACATTCGTTCATTTTTAGCCAATAATATCAACAATTTATTCAGTATTTTAAACCATTTTTAACTGTTTTACTTTTAGCTTACAATTTCAACCATTTACTTTTTAGCTGACAAGTTTAACCATTTATGTAAGCTGTTTATTTTAACTGTTCATTCATAACTTTTAGCTATCGATTTTCACTGTTTATCCATTACTGTTAGCTTCTTTCTTTTTCTTCTCTGCTTGCTTTTCACACACTCTTACTTGCCTCAAGGTGTTGTGCTGTTAGAGCTGACTCAATATGTGGACATTTTTTAAATCAGATTTTGATTTTACAGGTTTACTGAGCTGCTGCAAAATCTTTTCACGTACAAGGACCCATAGCTGGGAGTCATCGATCTAAATTATTCAGCCAGACAGACAGATCTTAACTTTGGGCTCACCTCATATTTGTTGCCATGGAACGATGCATTAACTTTTAGATATTAACCATAAATGCTGGCTTTCTCTTAGGGTATCGACTCCATGACTCTGATCTGTTACTGATCATAAATATACTCTAATAGATGTGATACTGAGCCAGCAGTTGTCAGACAGGTTTCTTCATTTGAATGTATGATGTCTTTATGACCTTATTTAAATAAGCAATCCATACCGCAGTTCATACATGTTACATTTTGCATTAATGAGTGGCATTTTTCACAGATACTGGTATATTTTTCCATTTTTAGGTCAGACAGGGCAGAGGTGCCAGTAAAGCACTCTAATTTATCTTGCTGTCAGCCAGACTACAGATCGTTACGATAGGCTCATTTTCTCCAACATGTTCTAACACCATAAATCATTTTGATGATAAAAGAAACGATTGGCTTGTTGCTGTAATCATTGGACAGTGGTCGCAGATGGACAAAAGTAGCAGATTAAACCTCGGCTCTCATATTCAGTGGACAGCTTAGAGAGAGGTATGTCATGTTAATGCAGTTTCTTTCATCAGCAGTGTCGATCAATAATGGGCAATCCATAATAACATGCTGCTAGTTCTTGAAAAAGTTTTATTTATTTAAGATCCTTCTTCAGTTTTATTCAAAGGAAAAAAAGATCATAAACAGCAGAAAGTGACTCATTTATTTATTTTTTTGTTCCTCTCTATGTAATTTTGTCTAAATTACCACCCCTTAGTGAGTCACCATTCAGAGGGATAACATAACATGAGTCACAGATATTACATCTCAAAATCTGTTTTTATTTTTTTACGGGGGGGATTCATAATGACTTGCTTTATAGAAGTCCTTTGTTCATGCATAATACAGTTTTCACATTTAGGTTTTGAAATATTCCTCTGATACAACTGAACACAGAGCTATCAGTGCATTGCAGTGTATGCATGAAGAGGAACACGCAGTCTGTTCCTGCACAGTAACCAGTGAAGCATAAAGAGTCTTTTATGAATAAAGACACATCAAAACCCCAGTATGACTCTGCAGCTCTGCCCTGCTGTCACCAGTGGTCACACAGTAATTGGCAGATTTTTTTTCTATGCATGCGTGTGTGTGTGTGGGTGAGTCTGCATGGAGATCCAAACCAGATTGGTTCAGATGAAATAAAAACACAGAACTTCACAGTGAAACTTTAATTTTTTTTTATGGGTCTGGCCTCATTAAAGATGGACTGACTGAGATCCAAAGTCACAAAGTCATTGTGACTGAGAGACAAAGATATGGAAATCATACTGATGATCAGATAAAACAAATGATAAACTCATCTTTATTAAAATAAGAATGATGAGGGCTAATAATGAGACTTATATGATGATCATTCATCGCATTATTACTTAATAGCATATGCAGGTGTAAAGTGTTTGAGGATATGAACTTATTCCATGTGGTGTAATGCCACCTACTGTGGGATGTATGCAACAGCTGCCTGAACCCATTGACCTGGTCGAGAGAAAAAACAGAAATATTAAAAGGCATCAATCACTCAGATACAGAAAGATGAAACTCTTACTGCATTTGAATTGCTATACAGTTCACGTTGTCAGATTTATGACGGCCTTGAGGAGGTAAAAGGAAGCCTTAAGAGTACATTTCAGACCACAGCTTTCCTAAGACGTTTAGAAATCGATGAACATGCTTGTCATTCCTGTATCTCTCTGTTTTCTCTGGCTCAATGAGCGCTCGCTCTGTAGATGAATCAACACCAGGAACATCGGGGTGACGAATCCTTCAAATATTATTTTTTTTCTGATGAAATCTCTGGGAGGTTCAGACTGCCAAGAGGAAGAAAAAAAATCAACAGCTGCTCAGAAAATATTTTCTGTGGCTTCAAATAAAGAGCCTAGCTGTCTATTATACAAACCAACCCATACTTTCAATTGTAAAATTACATTTAAACTTAGAAAAGTTGAGAAAACACTTACGCATAAACACAAAAAATACTACATACGTACATATTTGCCTGGATAGTCCAGTCTCCTTCTTCAGGCATCTCCTGTCACTTATGTAAACTATTACTCTATGTTGTTTGTTGTTTCTTAGTTTCTATTGCCAAACATTGCTTTTCCCTCAATTTCACCTTAACAACATATTTTATTTGTTTATTGTTTTCATTTCCATCCATCCCAATAATGGCTCACAGACAGTCACTCCCACTGCATTTGCCTGGACATCGGCCATGCTTTGAATCATCAGACACTTTGCAGATCACAAAGGAGAGATGACTGTTCATCAGTTAGTCACTCCTTGGGCGTTGGTAGGTGTTTCGATCTGAAAGTGGGTGCAGCAGCAAGAGGTGAAAAGGTGATCATTTGCATTGCCTCTGTGTCTTCTCTATTTTTTTGTTTAAGTCAAAGGCGTCCAGAGTGTGTAACTGTGAGCACCATGAAAGGGACAATTGCTAATTTGTATTTGCAGCTTTCTGTTATACTTATGGTTTTGCAGTTTATATTGCATTATTTAATGCTACTGCTCGAAAGCGTCCTCACTCAGATATTTCACAGCAAACATTTTCACACATTGCCTTAAAAGCCATAATTACACAGCAATATTAAGGTTATTTGCACAATTTTCCCAGTACTATAACCCATAGGTACCCAGTATTTACAAAAATACTCTTAGCATAATTTGTTTCTCCTTTTCTTTCTCTAAAATGCCCAAATGTTTTCTTCCACTGCACCAGGGAGCAGTCCATATTTTATTGGTAGCTGATTCATACAACAAAATTACACTGTAAAGTGAGCTGTATTACAAAGTGTTGCTGTTTATCCTTATTTGAATTAGTGGTGTTGGGATAGATTGTGTACCGTAAAACTTTAATAAGTAGCCCAGGCACCTGGATATTAGGGACAGGTGTCTATATGGGACAGGCCTTTAATTCCTTTGACATAAAACTCTTTCTCAGCAAAGATGTGAAATATGATCAAATTGTTTATTTGAACCAGTGTGAATATTACTTGTATAAAACTTAGGCTTCGAATAACATATCAATAATGTGTTACTTTACGACACTTGATTCGTGACATCCAGGAATAACACCACTTTGTCCTGTTAAAACAATATTCATAACTTGGATTCATTTTAAAACTTTTGATTCTTTTGATTGGTGGACCCTTATGGACTAAAGGGATCTAAATAACTAATAAATCAAGGAATGGACACATATTCTGACTTAATGACAGCTTCAGAGGAAGGGAGTCACCACTTGTTTTTTCGTCATGCTGGTAACTCTTCTCAGGTGCTCATGGTTTCAGTAAAATTAAATCAACTGCGCTAACAATGTGTAGCATCTCCATGCTGATAAAATTTTAAACATTTATATTTATATATGTGATCTAAACAGCTAGCTAATGTTCGCTCAAGTGGGTACTCAACAATCCGGTTTTATACATCCAGAGAGTACGAAAAAATAAACTCCTTGGCAACCAGAGCAGGCCTCTAATTGAGACAGGCCTTTATTTGTCAAAATGTGTAGCTACATTGGGCTAGTAAAATGGACTGGACGTTTAATTGGGACTAGGCTTTTAATTGACGTTTTAGGGTATGTTGTAAAGCCCCTTGAAGCAAGTTGTGATTTGTGACATTGGGTTTTATAAATAAAATGCAATGTAATTGAATTATGCACAGATGGTAAAGCTGTCATTGTAATTTTGACATAAAATTCCCCCGACTTTATATTCTTTAAATTAGGTCACTGTAGCTGACTGTAGTTTCCTAAAATATATTTTCTTTGAGTCATACCGGATGCAATAGCTGGTTTTACATATTTCACCCACTATATGATCGTTTTTAGGGAGTGACCCCAGTGACTAATACTAAGTTAATTACACTGGTGGGGTGATGTCCACATCAACCTTTACCTTACGCAATACTTCACATCACATCTGTTGTTTTTTCTTTCCCACCCAACAGTGGTTTCAGACATTCTGGTTTCGCTTGTGAAAATCTCATGCAGTTATTCTTCGATCCAGATGGTATCGCTTTACCAGCTTTACTATTACAATTCCCAGGAATTAGTCCTGACGTTTCGCACCTGGATATTCTCTGTCTCACAGGTTTTGTCTATTCTCTACACTGTAGGTGTTGAATGCCTGTGTTTTAATGGCTTCTTTGACCCATTTTCAAACAGAAATCTGTCAGTGTCTTACATACGTCTGACATTTATTTCATGATGCATTACTTTCCTTTATCATGATATTACCAACTGCCTGCCTGCACAGAGAAATACTCACTAGATGGCGCCAAAAGATACTAAAACAACAGACGTGTGTGTGTGTGTGTGTGTGTCACATATCTGAGTAGTATCACACTCCATATCTAGACTAACAGGCCTGTTTTGGCACATAATTGTGATTATTGTTTGACAGGTATTCACATTTGATCAATTTTACTGACAGTAGTATGTCAGTCATAAATGACAATAATAAATGCAACAGCAGAACACATCCTGTATGCAGAATTCCCTCATCTATAAAGATGCCATGAATTGTTAGGTAAAGATAGTCGAAAGGAAATTTTGAAATTGGCACAAATAAAAAGGAACATATTTGAGATAAGAGAGTGGGGGGATGGTGTAATAAAAGTGTGATATGTCTTTAAGAGATCTGGGGAGATGAGTGAAATATGCAGCTGTGATATTGGCCTGACACAACAGATTGTTGTCCAAAATCACCCTGGAATTGTTCGCTGTCTGGGCAGGTGGTGTGGTCATTGAGTCCGCTGTAGCTGGCAGGGAGAAGATGTCCATACTTCAACCTGAGCTGGAGGAAGGCAAAAATAATTGATATGTTAAGAAGGAGAAATTATGCGATGGTGTTATGAGTGTAAGATTTAGTAGAGAGAGATGAGTTGGAGGCAAGGAAGAAGAAACATATGATGAATACAGAAATCTCAAGAGTCTAGTAGGGAGTAAAGACGTCCTCTGATCACAAGAGGTGGAAATCTGCTTGTTTGCAACTGAGATTCTTAACTAGGCAATCATACGTAGGCCGAAGTGTCACTGGTAACATATAAAACTAGAAGAGGACACAGACTACGCAGACCTCTACTGAGGCCAAATGCTCTATCTATCTATTGCAATGTTAATGAAAGTAAAAAAGAATTCCTGTATCTGCACCATGATTTGGATCCGCTCTGAAATTCAATGGGTTCTTCCCTGGCCCATGCTACACCCTTCCAAGTTTCAGGAAATTTGGCCAGTAGTTTTTTCATTACCCGTGCTGACAAATACAAATACAAACCAACAACAAACCAACATTGGCGCAAGTAATAATACAGAGTCATGGAAAAAATTCAACTTTTGTTACCTTTTGATTTGCACAACCAGACAAAACGATCTATCATGCAGGTTTACTTTGTCTGAATAACTCTACATTTAGGAAATTTAAATTCAGATTATCTTTAACATGCTTGTTTGCCACTGAGGGCATTACCGAAATTCTTCAATAGCTCTTACACAACACTACATTTTGTGAAAGCATCAGCAGTATCATATCCGCTGAGATGACGATTGGAACATGAAAACATCTTCTTATCCAGGTAACTCCTTGATGGGAAGTGAGAGTGTGATTGGGACTGATGATAAAGCTTTGCCACGTAACTATGTTTAATCCCTCCTCAGTGACAACTTTCACAGTACATCTGATAAGACTCTTTCAATGGTCACATCAGATTTGTAGCTCATGCTGGTAGCAATTTAGTGCATCTGTTGAAATCCAAACACAAGACTAGAAGGTTTGAAGGTCAGATCGAAGTGATAACTTAAACTCACCGGCAAGTTTTAACTAGTCTGATGTGTTCTGTCACTCTTGAACAAGAAAATGCTTTGTGATACAAATTTTTTCGGTTGGTTAGTCGTCAACTATTGGATGGCTTGCCATGTCATTTACAGACATCTGTGTAGAAAGCTACAGTGTGCTCCTGACTTTTCCTCTAGAGCCAGGCCAGAGGTTGACATTGTTAGCTTTTAGTAACATATCTTTACTGGATCGCCATGAAATTTGGAACTTATCTATGGTGTCCAAAGAATGATAATGACTTAAGTGATCCCCTGACCTTTCCTCTAAGGGCTCTAGAAGGACAGCATTTTGACTTATTCTGTGAAATATCTCAACATCTGCTAGATGGATCGGCACAGCAGTTTTGTACAGACAGTCATGGTGCCCTGACTTTTTCTGTAGTGCCACCATCAGGTTGACATTTATGGTAAAGAGTGAAATGTCACGACATGGATAGACATGCCCCCTTATGGATGAATTGCAATCACTTTTGTGATCTTCTGACTTTTAATCTAGCACAAGCGGCGACCATGGATATATACAAAGAGAACATGATGCAGCGTTGAAGGTGGGGCCCTGTCCATTCCCACTGAAGTTGCATAGTGCCGCATGAAGCCAAAGAAGTTCAACTTCCTAGATGAAAAGTGATCTAGATCTCTTGCATTATTGGACCTATATAACATAGCCAAGAGGCTAACTTTGGCTGGCTGAGCCAACTTCTACCGGATTCTCCGCTAACTTGAACGGGGTTTAATCGCACTGCTCTTCTAGACTTTCTAAATGTTATTGGACCAAATGGAATTGGACCATTTTGTAGGGGTCGTGATTCTCAAAAAATGTATCCACCGATTACAGACATCTCTTTACCAATGTAAGTCTTTGGAATAAATCCTTTTTGGGCTCGATGGTGTTATGTGACAGACCCAAAAATTGTAGTTACAAGGTTTGGCCACTGTGTTAAATTGGCTTCAAATTGCGGCATACTTTCTAGGGGCCTGGGGGCAACCTCCAAACTGGAAAATGAAGACAGTTCGAAATACTGCAGTTCCTCGAATGGCTGCTTGAGGTTGGCTCCAAAAGCTTTTCCGTCCCCATAGACCCCCATGGTAAAATGCTCTAACTTTTAGCCACAGAGATCAAAACAGTTTTGATCTCTGTGGCTAATATTCCCATCATGACAACTGTATGGCAGGTGAATGTAAATGTCAACTAGGTTTTAGGTTTTGTTAAGGCTTAAAGTTACGTATAATTAAGGGCGTGGCTGCTTGGAGTGACAGGATGTCTGTGGGTAGCATCCTTGTGCTCTCAGTCAGATCCTCACTCCTCCCCAGCTCCACCCTCTTGTCCAAATATGGTCACTTCTGGCTTCAAATAACCAAGATGGCGATGGCCAAAATGCCAAACCCAAAATAAAGATAAAGAAAAACCCACAATATGCAATATGTATTACAATATGTAATATGTATGCTCAATGGGCTGCTCCCTTCCAGAGTCGAGGATCGCCACTGGGAAGACCCACTGTTTTTCACCATTAACTTACTGAAATTGAAAGAGAGGAAAAAAACCCCCACAGCTTTACCTCAAATTAGCCTCTGGTAAACAAAGCTCTCCACTAGATGACCGTCTGTGCTATAGCTCAAGAGGCTCCAGCACAATCTGGACGCTCAGTGATTAATAATCCATACATATTAACTATCTGCGTGGCTGATAAGAGGACGCAGCAGACTGTCGTGACTGTCAAATGTTTTTCTTCTCTCAGTCCGCGGCGATAGGTTCAAAGGGAAGTCGGGGAGTTTCAGAGGAAAGGGGACCAGCTTGATGGATGGTTGACTGTACAGTATATACAGCTGGGATCCCATTGCTCTTGTTTGGTGGAGCCCAGCAACTTGGACCGAGAGGACAACCTCGAAGACTTAATCAGTTAAGGATGTCTTCTCCAAAAACATTTCCACTAAAGATGAGAGGGGAGAAAGAAAAAGAGGATCCTAGAAGGAGATATCAAGTTCAAGTTACTGTTAGGGGATGAGTCTTAGAAAATATTTTGAAATTTCTGAAATCCAAAGCATGTGAAGTTCCCATCAACTTCAGGTATGTGAGGGGGAAAAAAAAGTTTTTTCTGGGTTGACCAATTGAATTAAGTGCGTTCAGCAGATGTTCATTAACCACCATGGCAACCTGTTGCAGGCCGTTTATCTTTCCTTCAACTTCTTGCTGTGAAATCGACAAGACACTCGGTTACAGTTACAGTCGGAGTTACGAGTGAAGCCAAATGAAAGCTTTTTAAGCACGTTTGGCGTTTCATCACACACATGAAAAGACACGCATACACGCATTTTCCTGTGGAACTGGATCTGCGCAGTGCTAGAGGAAGGCCTACATGGTCCTGTGCCATGGATTTGTGGTTTCCAATACAAATCTCTGGCAGGGAAAGAGGCATTTTCACTTTGGCTTGCTGCTACACAGCATCAGTCACTGTTTCATAACAACATGCTTCACTTGTTTTCTCAACATTACCCAGCAACAGCGAAACCAGGACCTAAGGCGAGACACATCTAACTCACAATGTGTGCGATGTAGAACCATTAAAAACACTGCAGGAGCTGTTATTTAATTTAAACAGTAATAATCTAATTTACAATGTTAATTGTACAACATCTCTGAGTTTTGAATAGAAGATGTTGCCAAAAACCCCTTTAGGTTATCACAATATGCAGAACATCTGCCTCGGCCCCAGATGTATACATTTACGTCGAAAGATGAGGTGCTACAACCGCTGACACCCAATTCATGATATCATGTAAAGTGTGTGTGTGTGCTAGTGTTGCTGTTGGAGTGGATCCAGGCATGCAGATGGCCCTGGTTTGTGTTTGCACTGAACGGCTGCAAGCCTCTCACCTCCCTAGTGACCATGGCAAACCACGTGCGCGCACACATACACACTCAGAACCACGTACACTGACTTTTACAGGGGTCAGGTCAGAAATCTCCTAAGTCTTAAAACTTATATATGTGATGCTTTGATGCTGCACATGGTTCTGTCACAGATCTGAGGAAGTCTCTCTGAATAATAAAGGTGATGAGACATGCACATTTGAATAATTATTTTAGTGTCTGTTCACAAACTATAAAGTCAATGCAGATATCATGTTGGTACATTGTTTATATCTACAATACAAACATAGTGTAATGTTTTGTGTCTGGGAAAATCCATAGTGTTATCAGCTGTGACGTCTTTCAGGTGTGTCCCTGTCCATATAAAGACAGTGTTCTATTTCCATCCTAAGTATTAATGGAGGGTAACACGTAGAAGCAGGTACAGTAGGTGTACCTGCTCTCACCTGTACACACTCGCTGGCTGGCAGCCACTACTATAGCAACAACAATAACAACACGCCAGGAAAGCCTTTTGGACTTCCTGGGAGATCCTCTGGTATGCAGAGGTCCGAGCCAATGTTTGTCGACTCAGGAATGTTGCCTGGGCGACCGGAGGCCGTAAAGGGGGAAACCCCTTATCTGCTGACGCTGTCGTTCAACCGTTGTCACGGTTCAAAGGCCTCTTAGGTAGAGAGGAAAAAAAAAAGAAAGACACACTGACACACACCTTAAAGGTTGGTCTATATACAGTATGTGTCACCATGGAGACACTGTTTGGGTGGAGCATATGCTCCACAGGGCATGAATGGTTGCAAAGCTGAGAAAGAGAAAAGAGAAAAAGGGCGTCCCTTGGCCTTGAGTCAGAACTGATAGACTTACACTTTCAGGCAGGAACTCCAAAGACGTATGAATGAGCTGAAGACCATAGGCTTGTTTATGTTAGTAAAAGACAGGGAGGGTTGGATTTTCAGAATGAGGAATGTGATTGCAACACAGTTTTCTCTCCGCTGTGTTGTAAGTGTTGTTTGGTGCTTTGAGAATCTGATGATGACTTCAGATCTGGCCTATTTTTTTTTTTTTTTTTTTTTAAATGGAGATGTGTATGATGCAGGGAAATGAATTTCAGCCTTTATAGGCTTACAAGAAATACATCTCAGAATAGGGTCATCAAGAATGCTATCAAATAGTGGGACATCATGTAGTGTTTGTATAAATCTTTTTTATGATATAACAAATTGCACACATTATTTTGCATGTTTCTATATTTGTCTTCCTTCCACATGTTTATACAAACATGCATAGCAACAATAATATTTCATCTTTATGGACAGTATGCTTTGCGTGGTTCCACGGCAGTAAAATCTCACATTTTATGAGATACAGACGGCCCTTTACACTGAGAGCTGCATGCTGCAGAAAACAGAAGGTGATGAGAAAACTGAAAAGCTTCATGGCTAGATATCAAAATATGTGAAACGTCTTTATTCACACATGACAGCTGACACAACCTGCGCAGATGGTGCACACTGTGTCAGTGCTGTGGTGGCACTTCAGTCTGTCCTGATCAGAAGTGTCTGTGTCCTCAGTTGGCCATGTTGACTCGCATGGATCACAAATTGGAAGATTTTTCCTTGCATTGAAAACAATCCCGTTCAGCTGGTGGGAATTCTCAAACATATGCTTATTCATTTGGCTTGATCTTCTACATCTGAGAAATTTCAGGATGGGAATTTCCAGACAAGAGTGAACCAAGGCCACATTTCTGATCTGAGGACAAAGGGGCCAAAGTCGCATTGTTGCGCCTCAGATTAGGAACAAAACAGTTTGCGCTTCTGCGTGCTGAATCACGCATATGTAATTCCACCCAAAACAATCTTTCTTGTTGGATTTCTCCCACAATACCATCAAAGAGGTTCGGTTCTGCCTTCACTAAAATCTGCAGCCTTTTGCCCAGAGAGCTCTTGCTACACAGAGGCAGAAAGAAAGAGGAGTGCACTGATGAGCTTTAAAGCACTCCTGTTTTCCATTGTCTTATGAAATAATAAAAAATCTTTAATGCTTGTGTTTCACCCTGTAACATCATCTTACCTCCTCCTACGTGCCAAATGGAGCATTAGACAGGAATCATACACCACTATGTGTTCACTAAAAAACGCTTTCCCTGCCAGGATTAATAATTTAATGCTCTGTTCTCAAATTGAATCAATTGTTTTATCAACTGGAGTCGGTCAGACTCGGTGAGTGAACTTACATCAGCCTACAGTCTGAGAAAAAAAAGGATGAGACTTACTTGTGTTCATTGTTTCGCTACAACTGCTGTGCTCCATTTTTATTGTCAAAATTATCATATTTCTGCCATCAGTGCATGAAAAATTAATTCCTGCTCCTTCAAACGAAAGGCTTGTCTCATGTTTGACATGATGTTAGAATATGTCATGTATCTTGGAGCTCTGCTGAACACATTTTTTTGGGTCTCCATTAGCTTCCACAAGGTGGTCGGTAAGCTTCCAGAAACTTGTAGACAGGTGCGTAGGAGAAAATTGTCCATAGGTGAAGAAAAGGGAATTCCTACACAATGACATAAACATATTTTGGTCATCAGACATTCATCAGGTTAAGTGACTTCTGGTGTGACTTCTGACTTCTGGTGTTATAGACAGTTAGAACCGCCACCACACAAACATCAGAAAAGTTAATTTTGAGTGTTTTTCGCCTTCCAATCTTGTGGAATATACACATGGAGCAGCACAGAGACAAAATCAGGACCAATAATACACAGCGACAAATAAATAAGGAGGTTGGCCTGTCAGCTTTGTAGCCAGTTTTGTGAAATATGTTGTTAAAAGATGTATGATCCACTATGCATGCACTCTATATGTCACACAGCTAGCCTGCTACCAATGTTAGCTAGCTGAATATACCACTGAACTTTTCACATAGGAAAACATGTATAGATAGAGCTGTATCTCATTCATTAATCTGTTAGCCTTTTTGTTTTTATGCTAACCTCTTGTTGCAGAGTGCATACGTTCTGCCCGAAATCTGTCTCAATTTATGAGACAAATTAGTGGAAGGAGGAGTTTCATAAACACATCAGGAATCATGGATATAAATTGACTTCCGGTTGACTCGCATACATACACAGAGCTATGTGGAAACGAGGCGTAAACCCCTGCAGAACACCACTGCGACACAGACAGAGCAGCGGATTAACACAGCTGCAGGGGTGAGACACTTAGCAGAGTGTGTACTATGAGTCATCTCGCTCTGAACATACATTTTTATGTTTCTTTACTGATGTGATCTTTGCATGCGGTGGTTATGATGATTTTACTATCTGTATTGATTTATCTTTGCCTTTCTGATTGGACTCTCTTATTAGTAAAACAAACACACTGGTGTTTTCTGCATTGTTTCCCCAAAGAGATGTGTAAACATTCACTTATGAATTATTAGCGATGATAAACCTAAGCTAAGTTAAACCATTGATCAATATTACACCATGTATTCCTATGGAGTCCTCAGGAAGATACCCTGTTGCACAGCCAAATACATCAAGTGACCTTTCCTTTGATAAACAACATTTAAGGATGCAAAGGCACCTAATCAATTTGGATAATGTTAATATATGCGTTGAAATATTGATTAGGGATGATCCACCTCCTATGAGGAGAAGCTCGTTAAAAAACATAATCCCCTGAGCATCCAGCCAGCAGAAAAAGATCAGACGGGGGTGTTTATGCTGAGGTTGACCTGCTGAATTAAAGATCAACAAAAATCAAATGTACCCTTAAATGAGCATCAATGATTTATGCCTAAATCCTACATTCAAAAACAAGTATTTGTTTAATATATTTATTTTTAAATGGACCCTGTCATGGCTCCAATGTGTGGGTAACAACTAAAAAGTTGAGCATTTTCCTCCATACTTTTTTTGTGAACAATGACTCATATAACTGCTGCATTAGTAACACTGCTTTTCTACAACTGACAAAAACTAGACTATCAAGATTATTTCCAGTTGGTGGAAATGAGCAAATAACAGATGGAAGAGAAGATAAAATAAAAAAGACAGATTTTCTATGCCATGATGAAGCCCAGCACCTTGAAGGCAGCAGTAAACAGTTTCCTCCCTGGATAGTGATGTTCTGAACGCTGTTTTTAGTGCTTGTCTGGTTTAGGAAAAAGTAACACATCATGATGATGCCTGCAGTGTAACATGAATAGTAAGGTGTGCTGTAAAAGATGTCCTTTACTTTGCAATTTATTGAGAGGGAATTCTGCCCAAACAGGTTCAGCTGGTTCCTCAAAGCAGCGATCGACAATGAAACCTGGGAACACGAGCGTAAATCCTTTTCTATAACCACGTCCACGCCCTTGTATGCGGCTGTTGTTTTCATAAAGACATATAAAGTGACACACGCAATTTCACATGCATGCGTGCGTGTGTATACTTTCATGCGGGAGCAGCTCTATTTTCCATGATGACAGTTAGGAAATCCTGTAGTGCAGCTCTGAGGACAAACCTTACATAATGTTTATCTCTGTGAAACAGTTAAGATCGTGACACTCAGCACATGTTGGCGCTGGTGCCAGGGCATGATTAGCTTAGCTTAGCATAAAGGCTGGAGGCAGGGGGAAACAGCTGTCTAAAGTTCAAAAATGCATCTACCAGCTCATCCTAATGTCACTGACAAACATGTTATATCTTGTTTGTTCAATCTGTATACAGAAAGAAATGCAAAAATGGCAATTTGTGGTTTTACAGTCACTGTAACAATTTCTAGATGAGCAACAGTTGGGCTCAACAACTTCCTGTAGTCTTTGGTTCAAAAGTAGTAACAGCACGTAAATCCCCCTAAAACCACAAATTGCCGTTTTCACATTTATATGTACACATTAGGTAAACAAGATACAGATTAGTCAGATTTAAAGGTACTGTTGGGTGGATTTTTAAACTTTGGACAGAGCCAGGCTAGCTGTCTCCCCCTGTGTCCAGTCTTAATGCTAAGCTGAGCAAATTGCTGCTATAGGTGCAAAGTGTGTTTGCCCAATCTGTATTCCTATTTCCAATTTTTCTTTTACAATTTTTTCTTTACAATATCCTCAGTGTTTCTGAACTCTGTCTCAGTTCCAATAGATTTTTGTGAAGGCCATGACTTTGTTGCTTAATTATTCCATAATTGACCCAGAAACCAAAAGTGAATCAATTCAAAATGAAGATTGTAGAATCCCTTTACTTAAAACCGTATGCACGCAGTTTACTTTCAGGCACTGTGATTGCATGTTACTTGCTGAGACACAACTTGAGAGGTGTAGCTACTTTCTCCCTCAATGTTTTTATGTTTGTTATGTCTGTACACGTTGGTACCAAGGACTAGATATAAAGATGAGCGACATGTCTCCACTTCCTCCCACTGTACAAAAATGAAGCCAAAATATATCGGATCGGGCGCTGCTGCTATATTGCGCTGGTGATGTTGTTTGGAGCCAAAGCCTGCACAGTAATGATCAGGGCTGGAGCCGTGGTGTCAAGGTCCTGCCCATACACCTGTTCCACCCAATTGCGAGTCGATCACAGTTGTCAATCATGATATCAAAACCCCTTTTATATAGATCAAGTAACTAATTAAAACCAAACATATCAGAAAATCAAAATCTTGAACATACATCAGCTTAATAAGAACTGACTAAAATGATAGAAACATCTTTGGGAAAAATTTATTTGACGTTAACTAAGTTTTTAGTTTGGCCCATGTCTTTTTGGCTTCACTTTTGGGGAACTGTCTTGTGGTCCATCTTTATATACAGTCTATGGTTTCTATGTTTTGACTTTTTATCATAGAGCCAGATATTTTTGTGATTCATATGATGATTCAACCAGTGGAGTTTCATGTCCTTCCAAGCTGTAGAGGAGCTCCAACTGTGAGTCACATATCATTGTCTATGGCAAAAATTGATTGGACTCTTCCTTCTTCCTTCCGACTCTATAGCCTACTTAACAGACACGAAAATCTGTCTTCTCGTGTAGTTTGGCAAGAAAGTGAAAATTGCTAACTGTTCCTTTAAAGGTAAAGGTGCACTTTATTTCTAAGGGACTTTCAAGAGATGAACTGAAGAAAGAAAAAACAGGAAGGGCCGAGATATCTTGATTTGTATGGCTCAAGCTCGAAAAACACTGGATTCTATACTTCCCATAATTCATATGGGTAGCATTTTTTTCTGGTGACCTTCAAACTCACAGTTTGTAAGCTTTGGGTTTAAACTTTGTAATCACCAAGATCAAGCTGAGATACGCAGGTGATGTCACTTGTGTAATCTGTTAAGTCTGTGAAAATAATTCAACAGTTTTCACAGGTTTAGCAGTGCTTCCCATGATGGGTTGATTGACTCTGACATGTAAAATAAAGGACTGCCCCTTTATCATAGACTGAGTTGAACTTCAGCTTCACTTGACCTGACTTTGCCTCTGTAATGACCCCACTCGTGTTCTCTCCATACTTCTAGTGTTACAGAACTGAGCTAACATTATGGCGGATGCCCTGCTGGCCTCAGGTCACAGATGGCTGACAATTACAACTCTCATTGTGTTTCCTACAGTTTTTGTACAGCATCTCCCCCCATGGCCTTGTCCTTTCTGTCCCTGCTTCTCAGCCGCCTTCTGCCCCCTTAATCAAAGCCGAGTAAGATTTAGAGAGGAGGTAAACACTCTGGTTTTATGATTGGGCCCCTTCTTACAGCGTGGCCTGTGTAATTGAAAAGCCCTTGGTGACTATTTTAAGACACTAGTGGGAACAGACTCCCATGTGTGTGCTATGGCTGGGAATGGGGCTCTCTCTTTTTCTCTTGCATTCACTGATTGCTAAACAAGTATGGTGTCTTTGGCTTATTCTCTTCTGTGATTACCGTATTGTACTGAATATACAGAGAGTCAAACAAAATCTTAAAACAAATATCTGCTGTCTATCCAGGGCAGGGATCTGTCACTTGCGGGACAAAATAACACTGGTGAATTTCACAATTGAGAAAGAGGAAAAAAAAAGCTGCATTGTCACAACTGGCTGTCTGTTTTTGAGCAGGTTTTTTACTCAGACCATCTGTTCTTCACACCGCTCTACAATCCCCGACCGCCAACATCCCACAAACCAAAATTAACGTTGTTTCACTGTGAGTAAAACGTTTAAATAAACAGAAATATCAGCAGTCAGCGTCTTCTCTCTGCCCCTGAGTCGGCCATAATAGACTCTTTGTTCAGCTGAAATTATAAACTCTTATTTTGGACGTTGTATGCATGTGTCGACTGGTTCCTTGTGCGTCATGATGATAAATGCTTTGTACCTAAGATCTTAAGTTAGAACTTCTGTAAAGATAGAAACATGTTCTCATGTAAGTCACAAACTTAATTCATCACACTAAAACACACTCCTCAAAAGAAAGAAAGATCAAGTGAGGACATCCTTCGACAGAACTCATTACGTTGTCAAATTACTCTTCGACAAGGTGAAGTTAGGTTAGTCTAACCACAAGTAGTGACAGATGAATCGCACAAGCTTCCTAACCTGAAGTGCCCTGAACTCATTACACTTGATAATGACAGTGGGGGAATTTTAGATTCAAGATGAAGCACAAGTTGGCCAAGTTGAGACAAACGTATTCCCATGTCTCTGAAAATAGACCTACACTTGTTTGCGTTAAACATTGTGAATCACACAGACAAGAAGCACCTGCTGGTAAATTACCAAACTCTCCCCAGATTTTTTAATAACAAACAAGACAAAGAGTCTTTAGCCATGGTAGGGGCTCTGTGAGGTTATAATTTGGCACAGTGGTGCGTTGAGTTAAATGCTAACATCAGCATGCTAATATGCTCCTAGTGGAGGTGCTAAAATGCTGATGCCAAGCAAGCGTTATAATTGACATGTTTACCATCTTAATTTAGTGTGGTGGCATGGTAACATTTGCTAAATAGCACTAAACCAAGCCACTGAAAAATGAGGCCAATGCACAAGCTTGAAAAACTGCAGTTCCTCGAATGGCCACTTGAGGCTGGCTCCAAAAGCTAGTCAATTTCAGTAGACCCCCATGTTCAAATGCTCAGCTTTACAGCAGAAATACACATATTTACAGCCTGGTACAACAACCGTTTTGGTCTCTGTAGCTAGACTCCCCATCGTGCCAATATGGAGGGTGAATTTTTATATAACTGAACTGTTTACATTTTGTTAAGGTGTAAAGGTGTGAAGGTGTAAAGATGCATAATTAAGGGCAGGGCCATTTTGAGTGACAGGCTGTCTGCGGATAGTGTCCTTGGGCTCTTAGTCAGATTCACCCCTTGCTGCTCCAGCCTCTCGCCCAAATATGGTCACTTCTGGCTCCAAAAAAACAAAGATGGCGACGGCCAAAATGCCAAACTCTACGCTTCACAGAAACCACAAACCAATGGGTGACGCACAGTAGTTTCTTTCATTATTTTATACAGTCTAAACACTAAAAATACAAAACACAAAAAGCTAAGGCTGATGGTGAAGTTTTGGGTTTTTACAGGTATTTGGTCAGAAACAAATAGACAATTACAAAATTTGACCTGATGATGGCGCTATATGGAAATAAAGGGGCCACCAAAGTCTTTACTATTCAACCTAAGTGGATACTAAAGTCACCAAAGTTCTAAGGTTTCCTTCTCTGGGAGCCATAAATGTCTGTCTGGTAGATGTTAAGATATTTCTCAGGTGAAGTGAATTCTTTGACCTGCTGGTGATGCTAAAGGAACCACTTAAATCATCAGGATTCATTCTCTTGGGACCGTGAATACCCAATTTCATGGCCATCCATCAAGTGGTGGAATGTCAGCCCAAAATGATAATGCAAAATGGTAAAAAAAAAAAAAATCCCTCCCAGATATATTAAAACAAAAAGTTATCAGTTTTTCCTACACCACAGTAGTAACACTGGTTTATATTTATAAGACAATTCACTGTTAAAATATGTTGTAGTAGGTTGAGAGAGAAACCAAGAACTTCACTACAAAATGCACAGTCTCATGGAAAAACCCTCCGCGGTGCTTGTGGTAAAAAGATCTTTTTTATATATAGAAATATAGTCTCATAAAGTCATTTAAGTAACATGAAAGCACGGTCCCCCAACTCCAACAAATAGGCCCATTACCACATGAAAGACATTATAGCTTAACATGCCTTAAGTCTCTGCTTTACTGGGCGTACTCAGACAGAAGCTGTGTTTATCAGTGTTTCACCATACGCTGGTATTTGATAATGTTTGATGACCAGGAAAAAAAACAATAAAGAAGAACCCCAACTGTTAACAACAGTAAAACTAAAACTGCATGAATGGAAAAGACAATAAATAAATGTGCAGCAGGTTGAAGAAATGTTTTATTACCAAGCAACAATGTTATCATCAAGTACAAGTAATGCACTCCACCAGCAGATGAAAATAGATTAAAGTAGGTATAAAGTGAGTTTGCAGTCAACCTTTGCAGGTTCAATCAATACACATTATTCATGCAACAGCAGTCAAATCAAACTGTATAACATTAGTGGACACAGAAAGTACATTGGGTTTCCAGGAATATGTAATTCAATACTGCTTACGCTGTGGTCCACTAATACTTTAATGCAATGGAGGGCTGAGAGTACTCAGGTTTCATTCACCCATTCCTGCGCAGATGTAGCGTCAGGGCTTAGTCACACCACCAATTACGAAAGTTTGGACATAAATTTTCCTGTGGAGGAGGAGTAAAATCATGGTGGTTTCATGTAGAGTTTAAATTTTGAGAACTCTGCCATGAGAATTCATGCCTTTGACCAATCGCAAACTGTCTGGATCGTGTTAACCTCTGAGGGAACAGAGAGAAGTGAATGCTCGCAGATTACGTGGGAATCTTTCCCACCTCTACCATCCTTCCCATGACTTGAATGCAGCATTGGAGCTAGAGCCAGAGGGTGGTTAGGTTCATTCAGCAAAACACTGGAAACAGGAAACATGTACTGCACATAATCAAAACCATATAGTGTCTTGTCGTTTCTACGTTTCTGTTTGAGCTTTAGAGGTGTTTGTAGGTATATTTTTGATCTTTGTAGATCTGAGCCAGGCCAGCTGTATCCCTCTGTTTTCAGTAAGTTAGGCATATCCCAGCTCAAGCTCCATGAGCGCAGATAGGAGATATCTTTTCATGTAACTGAAGAGTGAATTTATTTCCCAAAATGTCAAACTATTCCTTTGATAATGTGGTGTGGTCTGTTGACACAATGAAAACCCCCTGGCACCTCTGCACTAATGAGACAAAGCTTGGTTAGTGGTTTGTAGTATCTCATCAAACCTGATCCAGTATTTCAAATGAATAAAACAGCAGCCTAAATGTGCCAGTGAGAACCGTGCAAAGGAGCTCTGCAATGAGACACAGCAAGTGTGTTTCCAGATTTCAAAGTTAGCCACAATCATTACATTTGATTCCAGAAAAAGATCAAAGAGAGTAGAAGGGAACCCGCACGCTGCAGGAAAAGCTCCTCACCAGAGGTCCACAAAAATAGATGCTTTTTTACATTTCAACCATGCTCAAAACTCTGTGCACATTTCCATCAATGGATCCTTCACAGTGCACTATATCATCTCAAACAATGAAAAAGATTGAGCGCAAGAGATTTTGCCACACTTGTTACATGGAGTAAGTGACAAACAAAGTTAGAGAATGACTTGTTTTATGGGTGTCCGCTGTGGCAACAACCAGCATCGCCACACTGTCTCTACACAATAAAACAGTGGGAGTAAGTTACATGACAGAGATTCTGGTCCCATTCATTGTTACAAACATGGAAACACCAGATTTCCAAATAAGGTAAACAGTGTTCATGTAGCTTGTGAGGCCATTCAAATGAGCATCTGGGCACCTGAATGGCCCATTATTAATCTAAATCTTCTTTAAACCTTCAGATTATGTATTTACACTATGTTTATGTATGTTGATCCAGCTTAAAAAAAACAGTTTATCAAAAATACTCTGTATATTACGAATAATTTAGCTTACATTTTAAAGACGAGAACGCTTTACAACTGCATCCAAAACAAGTTGTGGGAAGCCTTTTAAAGAGGCAGTAATATTGTAGTTAACAAGGCTCGACAGTAATTGTTGCCATAGACAGCCATTTTGAGAAATTGGCAAGCAATTCTTGGTCATTGGTTGCCATTTGTGGCAACTGTTCTGTAAAATAAAAAAAGGGACAGCAAAAAGGGCAGCTCAGACAAAAATGGAGAATTCAATAGTGCCTGGACAGACAGATTTGTTTGCTTTCACTGCCAACTCGTTAAAGTACCAAATAATGATAAATAGCCCACTGCAGAAAAGGCACCTTGATGTAAAACATATTAATGGATGCACAGGTAGACGTATTAGTAATGTTGATAGGCTAATTTAAGCAGCTCTAGTCAGATTTTTTTTATTATTATTTTTAGTCAGAAATGGTTCTTATGACACTAAAGGTTGCCAACCCTTTGACTAAGGGCTCATTTATGCTCAATGTTAGACACAGAGATGGACAGAGCTTTCTGTCCATTCTCCGTGTTCATTTCGGCCATATTTGTGCATGTTTTCTGTAAGCTTATGGATTCAGATGAAACAGAGCAGTGTCACTGGTGATCGAGGAGGCAGTGTAGGGTGGTTCAAGCAAGATATGACCGTGACTATGCAGACATTTAAAAAATGGCAAAACGGAATGAATTGGTAATAGAGGTAAAAGGATTCTTCGTCCACATGTCGGGATGGGGTCCATGTCATTGGTTCGACAGCCCATTGGTTCGACATCCCATTAGTCCGACTGTCCGCGGTGCTGAATGGCTCACGGCGGGCGTATGGTGCGCCGCGACCGGCTTGAGGCGGAGCAGGCTCACGGCTTATGTGTTTGTCACTTTCTTTTTCATTTTAACCCACACCATGATCTTTTCCTGACCCTAACCAAGTGGTTTTTGTGCCTAAACCTAACCAGACCTTAACCACAGGGCATCATGATGATTTCAGAACGGACTTCGGAACAATGAGTTTAACATGGTCGGAACAATGGGATGTCGAACCAATGGGCTGTCGAACCAATGGGCAGTTCCCGTCGGGATGTAAGTAATAGCCGCACAGGCCACCGTAGTCTACACTGCCTTTGTTTAAGAGTACAATATTACAATCGTCTGCACCATTGCCTTGTTTGTTGTTGTGTCAAACATTTGACTCTGCCCTCCAGTGCCACCTATTGGCTGTATCTATGCAATCATAATGGACTCATGGAAGTATGAGGACAGTGATGTTTGTAACGTTTGAAATGGACGAATCCATTGTTGTACGTAAAGGGAGTATAACTAAACGTCAGCCTGTCAACATCAAAAAACGGATGTGCAAATTGATTTAGTTGACAAAGAACCAGATGAACCTGATCAAACAGATACGTTCAGATTATTGGATAATATAATCAGATAAACACAAACTACTCAAATAAAGCTTTTAAAGATTTTTTTATGTCACATTTTAATTATAAAGCTGGCATATAGCTGCATATATCTCAATTACTGAAAAAATAAGTTGAATAAAAATGGCAACCATATCTTCAGTTTCGGCAACCAAAAGCCAAAATCTGATTGCTAGCGCGAAAATCAGTTAGCGTTCAAAAATGGCTTGAGAAATGGAGAAAAGCAGCCAAGATTGTAAAAGAAGGGACTGCCAAACACAGATAGGACATGTTAGTGTTGTTGAAGGACTGTTTTGTGTGAAATTGGCCTACACCTTTTAGCTTTCTTTATATTAGTTAGTTTAATGTTGCCCAGGAAATAGCCCGGCACAATCAGGTTTTGTTTGGATTGAACAAATAAGATAAAACATGATTATAAGTGAGTTTAGAAGTGCTGGTTGGTAGATTTTTTTTCCACCTTTGGACAGAACCAAGCTTGCTGTTTTTTGCCATTACTTCTGAGCAGTAACAGCCTTCTTATCTAACTCTGCAAAAAAAGGAAAACAAAGCATATTTGCCAAAATGTTGAACTATTTCTTCAAGCTGTGCTGCTTAAGATGTGTGCTAAAGCAAAAACAAAATGGTGCCATTAAATAAATACTGCAAGCAAGCACTAACTCTTTCACAAAGGCACAGGCGAGAATTACTGCTGAAGAGTATACCATGTCCCTAACTCTACTGGCTCTTCATTATAGTTAGCTTAAATTAACAACCACTTCAATAACAATAAAGCAACAGTAGGCAAGCTAATGAAACACTGAGCTGTTTCCAGTGTGCCACTCTGACCCAGACTTCACTCACACCCACCAGCATACTTTCCCCTTACATCAGCAAACAAGAAAACTGCAAAGCTTTTTATTATTCATAAAACAAGATAATATAAGCTGTCACTGGCAATGCAGACAACAGTGTGGAGGTTTTTTTTAAACTGTGCATTACGCTCTCATAAAATCCCCACTTTTTATTCAATACAGCATGTCTAGACTATATTTTTATTATCATTATTGCCAGTAGCTAATTAGGATTTTATTGTGCAACTCAATTGGGGTTTTGGTGCGCCTTTGTTTTTCTAAGTTTTTGTCATTCCTTGTGTCTCTGGGGGAATGCCAGTGGACCAGTTAGTCAGCCACCCACTCGGATTCAGAGCTGATGGAGGAACCACAAGGAACCAGGAACCGTCTGCATGTCTCCTTGAGCGTCAAACTGAAATAGCAAATGAAGAACTGAGCTGTGTATCAGACATACTGAAAGGAAACTCTGTAGCCGAGATGTTTACCAGCTGATAATGCAAGACAGTGTTCCATTAAAATATAAAACTTTAAAACGTTAGCCTCCACACAGCAGATTGTACCTACTGTGTTTAATGCCCTTACCTTCATTGCAGTTAGTTGTTAAGCAGGCCTTGAAAAACCTCAATGGGCAAAACCAGGAAAACAGCCTGGACAGGTTGCCAGTAGTGATGGGACAGTATCGGTTTCTCTGAGTTGATGCATTTATGATTCAGAGTCCCACTTGTATGTTGGTAGGCTATGTAATCTCAATCAAATGTTACAGAATTGGTTGTTTAAATGCTATGTGAGCAATGAAATACATATTCTTTGTAGCGTCCATGTTGTTTCCACTTAACAACTTAAAGCTCATGAACACACTGAAGTCAGAGGAACAGCTGTCCAAGGAGTATGTGAATGCACCTTTGGTGTTGGTTGGCAGAGGTCTTGACTCAAGTCTGATTTTATCGGTCCTTATTCATTCATTCAGTGCTATTCATCATATCGTAACATATTCATATCGTATTATGCATGCATATTCTTATCAGGATGACCCACTAGCCGATGGAGACATGAAATACTGTGCATTTCAATGTATGTGATATTCATTAATTGTGCAAAATAAGACAATGCATGTTGGCTGGTTCATTTCAAGGCTAATATCGGCCAATACTGATGACGTGCCGATATCGTGCGTCCCTATTAAAAAGAGTCAGTCAAAGAGATTTGGTTGTTCAATTGAGCCCATCACTAGTTTTAATCTGTCCACTACCTTGGTTTATGACCAAATACCTGTAAAACTAATGACAGTACCACCAGCCTTAGCTGTAGCCACTTTGTGTTAAGTGCCATTTCGCAAACGTTAGCATGCTAACATGCTAAGTTAATTTGGATTACATGGTAAACTTTATGCCTACTAAACATCGGCATGTAAGCATTGTCATTGTAAGCATGTTAGCATGCTGAGTTTAGTATTCAGCTCAAAGCCCCATGGTACAACCTCATAAAGCTGCAAGCATGGACACATTTCTAGTAAAATCCGTCAGGGTTCCTGAAAACTTAATCCATTCTCAACATCAACAACAACAACAACACTTTGATGTTATTTCTGCTGTTTTTAGCCTGACTGACAACTGACATCTTACACTTCTGTTTAGTGCAAATACTCTGCTCTGCCCTCAGGCATGCTGAGACTTTTCACCTGTTACTTTATCTGCATTTCCCCACACGATTCAGATGTCTTGATGTCTTGTATAATAAAATACATGTTGTGGATAATTAAAACCTGCTAATGGTAGCTCATTTCCTCCTCACTGTAGCTAATGTTCTTCCCCTCTAGTGATAGATGAGTAAATGGAGCAGATTTCTGCTGTAGCTGCAAATTGCATTAAAGACTTTGATTTAAGACTTTGATTTAATGTTTTTAATGCGATTTAATGAATTGAGGTTGCTGTTGCTCGGTGACGGTATCCAAAATCCTGAGCTGAAATACTGCTTATAATGTATGAACCATTAACACGGTGTACAATAAAGCAGAGAGGCCTTTTCTGCTAATCTGAAATATAGGCATGCCTATTGGTGCACTTCCAAAGCAATAAGTGAAATGCAGCTTAATTCTGTGAGAAAAGACCATCTTTTCAAAGTTCTCTTAGAAATGTGTTAAATCATTTCTAATGTGCATGAAACCTCGACTTATGAGCTCATGCACTTGAATGCAGGTAAGCATGCACACATATTAGGACCCCACTCTGTGATTGACAGACGGTAGGTGGGGGGAGGCTGTAGGAGGGTGGAAGCTATGGAGAAAAGAAGGGTTAGAGTCTCACAGATACAAAGAAAGAGGGGGAAAACTGAAACTGAAAGCAGCCCACAAGCTATATATAGGGCAGATGTGGTGCTAGTGATGCTCCTTATAATAGAGGTAGTGGTTGGTGTCAAGTTACGCCCTTTCCCCCTTCTCTGTGTGTGTGTCTCTTTCTTGCTCTCTCCCTCTCTTTGGAGACTTTGGTCCTAGCATTAAGCGCTTTATTTAACCCCTCAGACCTCACGTTTACAGCACAAATACCCCGGAGGATGTCATCAGCTCACTCTCCACTCCACAGCTGTTGGTGGTGGCACCCATAAAAGAGAAATGGACAGGAGAGGGGGGTGGTGACTGAAGATGTCACCCTCCATGTGCTTCATAAGATTTAATCAATCAAGAATCAAGGATATCTTTATTAATCCCCGGTGGGCAACGTGTTGTACAGCCAGTAACCATCAGACAAGCAATAGATACAATATAGCGATCACACTGAGGTATTTAAAAGGCCAGTGGCAGCAGAGATAAATGAGTTCTTAAGTCATGAGGCCGTTTGTGTCTCGATGACTGAGAGGTAAACAACAGGTGTTATATGAGATGCCTGGGGCGATAATCTAAGAAGGGATTAGCTAAAATAGCATACAGTAGATTGGGTGACACAACAAGAAATTTGAAGCATTGTTTGGGATGGCTGTAATGCCTAGCTGGCCCTCTGGCACACACACACACACACACACACACACACACACACACAGACACACACAGACACACGCAGACACAGACACACACAGACACACAGACACACACACACACACACGCACACGCGTAGGCTGCTTTTACGTCTCTTGTCTGTTTGTTAATTTGTCTGTGTCTTCTGGGAGATGAGGCTCCTGCACACGCTGTCTTCCTGTTGCTGTCAGTGTATGCACGACAGTCCAATAAGTCTTTGTGAGGCTGAAAACTCCACATATCTCATTGTCATCATCTACTATAATACTATATATAAACTGCACTATTAACATAATTAAATCAGCTTTCAAAGTTGCTCCCAGTTACGCAGAACTATTAATATAATATCTTTTTCATTTCACACAGCCCTTTAACAGGGCTCTGTGGGTTTAACCTCTCGTCCCAGCAATTGAAAATTACATAATACACAATCAGCCAGCTGACCCCTAATGAGGCATTCACTGACCACAGCCGCTACCTCAGACCCATGTTCGTATTAACTCATGACCTTGGGTTGCTAGAAGCTTCCCGTTGTGATCTATAGGGATCCTACAGAAAATGAGATTTTCACACTTTTTAACGGGTAGAGTAAAATTTGTTCACCCATTTAAGAGCTGATTCTGTCAATTGCTGTCTTATTCATAAAAAGACAGCAAATTTGCATTATGATGCTACTTATTGTACTCAGGCAGGTAGGCTGCATTAATGTACTACCACTACTGATATAAAAATAAACACGAGTTGATGTATAAAATTTGCATAGATATTTGCAAATACTTGCAGGGGCCAACCCGCAACAAAAAACAGTCCAGGAATTTGCTGTCAAGCAGACCCAGTTTGATTGACCTAAAAATCGATCACTGAATCATTCATTTAAAAAGAAAAAACAGTCAGTTAACATGCCCTGTTTGTTTTAGGCTATTATATAAATCAATGAAACAATGTTTTAAAGTTTTTCCTCCTAATGTTTGTGTAGAAAGAAAGCAAAAATTCAAAGTTGAATTAGTGTAATGATCACCTGACACCTAATTTGAATTAATAGCCTGCCTTTCAGCCTTATTTAAAATATTGCAAAGCAGTCAGCAGTGTTTAAACAACTAAAATACAACCAGCAGACAGTGCACCTCTAATTAGATTTTTGCTGGGACCTACTCCCTGCTTTAATGTCCTTTCCCTTTGTTGTTCAGAGTCATGTTCACCTGTAGAGCAAGTATTTAATGAATCATTTTCATTGCTGGCCTGGCTATCAAATAATATATGTCGAAAAATAACTGATGAGTAGTCCATCCATCCATCCATCCATCCATCAATTTTCATCCGCTTATCCAGAGGCAGGTCACAGGGGCAACAGGCCAAGCCAAGCATGCCAGACGTCCCTCTCCCCAGCGACGCTTTCTAGCTCCTCAAGAAGACCTTGATGACTTGGCATACTTGGACTTTGAGCACCTCGCCCGGTATGAGCACACCGGGGCTCCCCCTGGAGCCAGACCTAGGGTGGGGGGAGGTCGCCAGTGAGCATCTGGTGGCTGGGTTTTGGGCCATGGGGCTCGGTCGGGCACAATCTGAATAATTAACATAATTAGCTCCATGTTAATTACCCCACATCACCGTTCTGGGTGCACTGTTTGTCGGGCGGCAGACTGATGAATAATCTAAAAGCAAATTATTAAATTTACATGTTTATATTACTCATTTCAAGTCAAAATTGATGACCTTCTTTTTTGTTTGTTTTTTTACTTAGAGAAATTTAGTATAAACTTCTCTAAATGTTTGTGCACTGAGTCTGACTAGGTAAACCACGCAAATGGTCAAACCACAGCAGGACTTGCATTGAAACCTCAAAGTTAACAAAGACATTTTGTCCTTTAGTTAGCTGATTTAGCCTTTTTCACAGCTTAAACATGTAGCCCAAGCTTCACAAAGCACCTGCTCCCTGCTCAGTCCCCTTTGATGTTTCTGCCTCTTCACCCCTGTCCTCATCATCACCTGTACTGCTTAAATAAATCTGTCAACTTAGCACACTTGGTGATGTCAGCCAGCAAAGCCTTTTTCATTTTTTGCATACTGTCTCTGCACTGCCGGCTGCGGGTTTTCTCTTTCTACTCGTGTGCTAAATATATATATATATTTTTTTAAAGATTATTTTTTCTGGGCTTTTGCCTTTAATGGATAGGACAGTGTGTGAAATGAGGAGACAGAGAGAGAGAGCGGGGACTGACACGCAGCAAAGGGTCGCAGGCCGGACTTGAATCTGCGACCACTGCAGCAAGGCAGTGCCTCTGTACATGGGGCGCCGGCACTATCCACTACGCTGCCGACGCCCCACGTGTGCTAAATACTTTTAACGAGTGCTAGCTACTAACTGCCCGAGCACTTGATACTTTCAGTTGTGATGACAGCTGCTACCTGCTGTTATGGATTGCGCCAGCCTCGTCACTGCAGCAAAGATGACCTATATTATAAGCTATATATTGCTGGGGCTGGAAAAAGAAGACTGGCCCAGCGGGACAATTCCCAAATTTCTGATGGCAAGAATGCGCCTGGATACCTACTTAGATCGGTAGCTTGTCTCTGCCATTATGCTGCTTGCATTGAAGGTAGAGCTCTGCACACAGACTTGAAGAACCAGGAGAGCCTGCTCAGGGAGAATAGATAAAGTTTGAAAAGTACCTAGATTACCTGGTCCTAATCAGACTCTTTTATTCTTTCAGCCACACCTTACCACCCAATTTCCCAAAGGAAAAACCTGTAGTACCACCAAAAGTATAGGCCTACTGTGACAGTGGTTATATCATAGCAAGTGACCTAAATGAAAAACAATTGAAAGCTGCACCATTCCCTTGGAATGGATGTGGAAGAAATGGATGCGAAACAAAATTCTCACATATATATCAAAATTAATTTACATTAAGTTGATGTTAATTAATGTGTATTGTCCCTGATAAATGTAATTCAAGCTCTGTGAACACAGGCAGAGCCCTCTGACTCTGTTACTGTGCCACCCCACAAGACGCTGAACTTGAATTTTCTAAATATGGACTAAATATTTCTAAATATATTTATTAGGTTGAGAGGTTAATCCCATAGAGCTTTGATAGAGGAAACAAAATGCTGATCTTGTCGAGCACCTCCACTTGCAGAGTAGACTCGAGAATGATCTCTGGTTTTCATTTTTGGCTCTCTCTCTCTTCTGCTCTCATATATCTGTCTGTCTGTGCCTCTTTTTCACACACACACACACACACACACACACACAAAGCTGTGCAGCTGCATGCCAAGCAGTATCTGATGGGCAGAGCTGTACCCAGATGGTTTGATTCATATTCCTGCTGTTAGCTGCTGATGTTAAACAGGTGCTACCTGACCTTCATTCCACCACTGCTCTGCCCTCCTACGCTCCACCATATTTCCTCTGCTTAAAAAAACCACACTGTATTATTCCCAGCCCTGCTATTTTTACTGACAGTGGTGTTAACAATGAAGTGCTGTAATTACCGGATGGCTAATTGACTTTTAGTGACATACTGACGCCTTTTTATTTTGCCAATATTTTAATCAGAAGCCAATCACTGTTTTGTATAAACTCGGCCTGAAGCCACTGTCTCCCAGACTGCATTTTGGTGCCTACAGTTATTATGTTCTGTTAATGAGAGCTTCTTTCCACTGTAGTAAACAGCACGGCTCTCTATGTGCCATTGTAGCTGTTAATGATGATCAAAAGTGTTGGCAATACTAAACTTAGCTGGCTTGCTGGGCACAGGCATATCGAGGCGTGTGCCCATTTTGCCTAATGATCCATGGTGTGATGATTGTTTCTTTTTCTCTAAGGGAAACCATTGATTAGGCAAATATTTTTACTGGAAACAAATCTGATTAAAATTCAAAGACCATGCGTTTCAGACTTATTTGTTTTCTCTAATTCTCAGCGTGTTTCTGTATGTTCTTCATGCGATGCAAATTAACATGTAGCCTTATCTAACCGGTGCCGATATGATTCAAAGCAGCGCGGCGCTAAAAAAAGCCTCCTCATTTAATTACTGGGCTTGCGGGAAAGCTGATACCCTCTATTTATTTGGCCAAACATCACAGTTCCGGTTGGGACAGATGAAACACACTCCTGCCATCAGACCCCTCTTTGGTGATGTTGTGCGAAGTGTTTAATTATGTCACAAATTTATGTTCTGAGAAAGTGGATCATTCAGATTAAGTTTGTTTCCCAGGCCCAAGTCAACATCTATGGACAACCTTCCCCACTCAACACGTACGTGCCTGCAAACTGATTCAAACAGACCTCTGGTGTTTCCCTCATGTGAGAAAAGAGAAGATCACATGGGAACAAACTGCCAGCTAACTTTATCAAGTGTTTTCAAAATCTTTAAGTCAACAAATGTTTCAAAAGTCCTTCCTGTTTAATTCATACACAGTCCTAACGAGCCACTTCGGTTCCCAAAGGCCGTTAATCTCACCTCAGGGCCTAAAACAGCCTCAGTTATCTTTCTCTCTGCTGAATGGGGATATGAACAAAGAGAGGAGCGTAAGTTGGTAACTCAAGCTTTGGGCCTGTGTTGCTGGATAGCGTGCTGACTGTGAGAGGCCTAGATTGCGTCCTGTGTTTCCCGTGGCTTGGAGAAAAGAGTCGATTCTCTTTGGCGGTATCTGATGTCACTGGATGCACTAACTGCTCTGGTTACCTGTGTATCCCAGTGGGGGAAAGCTGAGTAAAAGAGTTTTTTTAAATATAAATTGCATTACAGTAAAACCTACATGACATATTTCTTTGATGAAATGGACGATTCATAGCGACCTGCAACAACGTAACCTCTGTTTTGTGTCACAGAATTTACTTTGCAAGCAAATTAACTATGTTAAATATTCTAACATAAAAAAACACATCTTTGTTATCATTTTTTACGAGTTGCCTGCCATTTTGGAGCACTTGGCAATCATCCTGCTAGTCATCCTATACTTGTCTTTGGGAAGGCCAGGATAAGGTGACCAGAGAGGATGTTCTGGGATAAAGTGACACAAAGCAGCAGGTGTGGGAAGAAATGGCTGACTCTATTCTGCCTTAACGCTGGCATTTCCCAGGGTGACCATCAATAGCTTGGATTTCAAACCGTCTACTCGACTTGTGTGTACATTGAGATTGTGTATGTGTGTGAGAGAAAGAGAAGAGAGAGAACATGGGGGGAGGAAGATGTTACAGAATATGGGTACAGGGTGAGAAGCATGCGGAAGTGTAACACCTCTGACTAAGTAAACATTCAGGTTAACTTCCTAAATGGTAACAGAAGACATCCACCTTTTGGAGGGGTGGGGGTCTATTAAATACGCAAACCCAGACAATTGGTGTTTTAGCTTCTTAAAGGGACAGTTCATCCCAAAATAGAAAAAAAAAATTCTTCCTCTTACCTGTTTGGTAGACAAAAATAGTTCCTTCATGAAACTGCTCACAACAAAGTCTGTGGATTATCTTGAATAACTGGGTCATGATTTATGGAAAGAGACATTGCTGTTGAGATTTTCAAATGCATTTTTTTGGCACTTGGAGCCAGGTGCCATCTAGTTCTGTTACACTGGAGAGAAGGGAGACATCTCTATGGCTGTTATCTTCAACACTCAGCAACTCACACCAAAACAATCTAGATTGATAAATGTTAACCTGTTAACGGGTGAAAGCAGTCACACTGCTTGTATGAGCAGTGTTGCTCAGGCTTGGCTGCTGCACAGTTGCAGAACATCTAGAGATTCAGAGTCTCACCAATTTTATCACATGCAGTTTTCAGCAAAAATAGACCGTGAAAATTGTGTTTTGTTAATCATATTGACATCATACCAACTTTCACTACAGGTTAAATGTCTTTATCTGTCACAAATATGAAAAAAAAATAAAAATCCTTCTTTGTAACTTAACACTTCCTGTTTCCATCTTGAGAATAATATAATGCTTCTGTGGACAGAATCCTTTTATTTGTTAACAGAAGACTTTTTATTATAAAATATTTGCACGTCTGTGGCTTGCACAGCTAGTGGAGCACTGGCATTTCACTGTGCAAATACAGTGCTCATTGCAGCAGGCAGCTCTGCAGCAGCAATGCTGTCTGTGTGAACACTGCATGCATGCAAACTGCCGCAGTTCAGCAAGGTTGTGGTCTTGTGCTGCTCACACAGACAGTGTGGCCCAGATGTAAAGCTCACTAATGTACATGTTATATATCCATGTGTATATATGTATATCTGTCCATCCAAAAACCAAAGTGTATACACAGTAATAGTTATGAGCGCAACTACATCTTGGCCGAGCCAAAGCCTGGACAGAGTCAAGCTAGATGTTTCCACTTCCAATGTTAAGCTAAGCTAACAGTCTTCTGGTTGTAACTTGATATTTCATGAACAGATATGAGAGTTGTATTGCCCTTTGTGGCAAGAAAAAGTTGCACTACTCACTGGGGAAACAAAAGGAGAAAACGGTACGTCAAGTGGTTCTTATGTTCCTGTCTTGTATTTACCTTCCCTTACTTATTACAGAGGTATTCAGGTACGGCTGTACTATGACATACAAAGCATAAAGCAGATGAAACATGTGGAAGCCTGTATACTGTAGAAGTCGTCTGACAGTCATTATCTGGCTTATATTTCACTTAATATAGCTCTCTTTACAGTGTATTAGCAGCTTGTGGTTTGAGGATACATACGTTCACGAGGCTTTGAAGGGCAGAAACATTCTTCTCTCTGATGTGTGTGAGGCTGTTTGGCTTTAGCTTGTACCCCCTCTGGCCTGTAATTAGTAAAAATCTGGTAGAGTCCTCACTACAAAACACAGGGTTGTTCATTCGCTGTGAGAAATCTGTTCTCATTTCTCACACTGCTAATGAACCATACCTCGTATCGGTATAAGAAGGAAAAGTGGAACGTGACGAGCCTAAAACAGACAGATGACTTGTCATACACAAGTCTGAACTCAAACCTTGTTAATACATAGCAGCCTCATCTTAAGCCCCACCGCAATGCATGCTGAAGACACTCCAGAGAGAAAAGCAAATATGCTTACTCAGTTTCCCTGGATTCCCTCTGAAGTGTTCCTCGCTGTTTGCTGCCAAACGAACAGCATGATTTTGTCATTATTTCTTATCCTTGGTTCCCCCTCCTTCATTTTTTCTTTACTTTATGGCAGGCTGAAACCCTGGTTGCTGTGATATGCTGTTTTGTTTATGTCATCTAATCTTGCTTAGGTAAATGCATCATCCCTGTGCGTTCAGTGAACCTTATGGGATAGCCTTGTTAATGTCCCAGAAGGTGCACTGACATTGAAGAAGAAGTTTATATGAGGGTAAAGTACGTACAGTACATAGAGGAGAAGCAGAGCGAGGCAAGCGCGTGAGCGAGAGAGTTTGGATGCAAAATGTCACAAACATCTGTTCCGCGATGATGCAATTGCATCAGGCATGCAGCTTAATGTAGCAGGAGCTTTACGGTTTTATGAAACGGACCAAACCCTTCACCTTGAGGTTGCACATGGAGGGTCAAGTATAGACATGTCGTTTGCATACTTGAAAAAGAAGTCACACCTTTGTAAAAAAGCTCACATGAATCAACATCGCAGAAGCGTGCCGCCTTTACACACCCTTTCCTACGCAGTGAGGAAAGCCCTTTGTGTAATCTTATTGATATAAAGCACACTGCTATGCGTATACACGTACAAAACAAGTGTGACACCGTCGTCACATGGCGTGATGCCCAGTAATTCCAGATCCTCACGGCTGCCCTGATGCCAAAAAGAAGACTCCCCACGCCTTGATCTCGCCTGAGTCAGCAGAGCCGGGGAAGGTGCCCTGCAGATTCAGTCCAATGTTTGTGTGAGCGGGGCAGAGCAGACGTGAAAGAGGGGTTGGAGACATAATTTCATACACAAGAAACGCAAAAGCTGAGCTATAGCTTAGGCAACTATAATGACATAGTGTGTGAGAAGGAGTAAAAAGGTATTTAAGAGGTAATTACATAATCGTATGAAAGCATGGGGTTCAGTCCTGTCGTACTGCAAAACAATAGACGTGACCTCAACAGTCTCCATGTGTTTAAAGGGGAAATAGATGAGTTTTTTGCTTAACTTATCATTATGTTGATTGCACAATGTAATAGCTATAGAATAATGACAGCATCAGAGGTAAGTTAGGTTCCTCATGAACCTCATTTTCACTGTGCAAGTCTGTCTGCCACCAGGTACAATTCCTGGGAAAATTAAGGCTCAAAGGAAACAAACCTTGTGCAGCCAAAACAGGAAGAGGATAGTGCTTTTGTTTTCCCCGATAGCTATCCCCAGTTACCAAAGAATGTCAAAGCAAGTTCTATGCAGTTACTATCCAAAGTAGCGAAAATAGCGGATGGTGGACGACTGAAGTAACTGTGAAAAGCAAAATGCAGTGTTTCCTGTGTTGTTGGTTAGATTAGATTTGATTAGATTACTTTATTGTCATTGTACAGAACATACAACGAAATTCAGTTGCATTCAAGATTGGACTCAATAAAAATAAATGAAAAGTAAGAATAAGTAAATAAATGCATTCATCCATCACTCATACTCTCATCTACACAGTAGACAGACCATACACTCATCATGCCAACGTATGCAGTTAAAAGAGATCAAATAAAGTGCTCATAAAATTATTGCACATAAACAAATTATTGCACATTTTGTTGTGATGTGATCCGGGGGTTTGTTTTCAGTTCAGAGTTCATTATGGTGATGGCTTTGGGATAGAAACTATTCATAAAACATGTGGTGCATGTTCTGATGGACCTGTAGCATTTGTTAGAGGGTAACAGTTCAAACAGGTGATGGGCAGGGTGAAATGAGTCCTTTAGGATGTTGTGTGTCTTCTTCAGGCAGCGGCAGGTGAAAATGTCTTCTATGGCAGGTAGCTGGTGTCCTATGATGTTTTGTGCAGTTTTTATGACTCTCTGCAGGGATTTTTTTGTCTGCTGCAGAGCTGCTACCATACAACACCAGGGTGCCATGGGTGAGGATGCTCTCAACTGAGCAGCAGTAGAATGACCTCAGGAGCTGCTGGGACAGGTTTATCTTTCTGAGCGTTCTCAGGAAGTACAGTCGTTGTTGGGCCCTTTTGACCATAGCTGTAGTGTTAACTGTCCATGTGAGGTCCTCTGTAATGTGTGTGCCCAGGATTTTGAAGCTGGACACCCTCTTCACCCTCTCCCCATTGATGTACAGTGGCAAATGGACATCCTGCTTCTTCCTGAAGTCAATTATGAGTTCTTTTGTTTTTTGATGTTCAGAGTCAGATTGTTTTCTCTGCACCACACTGTCAGCCCCTGTACCTCCTCTCTGTAGGCCGACTCATCGCCTTTGGTGATCAGCCCCACCACAGTCGTGTCATCTGCAAATTTAACTACGGTGGTGGCGTTGTGAGATGGTACACAGTCATGAGTGTACAGAGAGTAGAGGAAGGGGCTCAGCACGCAGCCTTGTGGGGCTCCTGTGCTGAGTGTCAGAGTGGAGGAGCAGTGAGGGCCCATCCTGACTGACTGTGGCCGGTTTGTCAGAAAGTCCTTAATCCACAGGCAGGTGTTATGCTGTATGCCCAGGTCGGACATCTTGGTGAAGAGTCTGCTGAGTAGGATCGTGTTAAATGCAGAACTGTAGTCCACAAACAGCAGCCTTACATATGCCCCTTGTTGCTCCAGGTGACGCAGTACAGTGTGGAGGACATATGAGATAGTGTCATCTGTTGATCTGTTGGTTTTGTATGTATATTGGTAGGGGTCTAGGGTGGGTGGCAGAGCAGCCTTGATGTGTTGCAGTACCAGTTTCTCCAGGCACTTCATGATTATAGGTGTCAGTGCGACGGGCCTGTAATCACTGAGAGTTGTTATAGCAGTCTGCTTTGGGACTGGCACGATTGTGGACGTCTTCAGGCAGGTGGGGACAGTGCATTGTTTGAGAGACAGGTTGAAGATTTTAGTGAATACATCACTTAGCTCCACAGCACAGTCTCTGAGGACCGGCCCTGGGACACCATCTGGGCCAGCTGCTTTCCGTATGTTGATTTTACGGAGTGTGCGTTTCACATCAGCAGACTGGTAGTTCTTAGGCTCTGAGAAAAACGCTCCTAGGATGGTCCCATTTCCCAAGTTGTTCCTTTGACTTTGGTGTTTTAATGAGCTTTAAAGGCCCTGACACACCAAGCCAGTGGTCGGGCCATTGGTGAGCATCTGTTGCCCTGGTTTTTGCGGCATTTCCGCAACACTGGCCTTCGTCAGCCCTTGTTGGCTTTTTTTTTTTCTTTTTGGCTACAGCATGTTCAATTAGTGTTGGAGACAAGAGGGCCAGTTACTGAGTGCACTACAAGAAAAATTTAAGTTCGTAAGGTAAACAAATGACGAAAGTCAAGAGGGCGTGAGATGGAAACAAATCTGTTATATTAGATAAGATTATTTTTTAGTTATCAAGTTCTTGAGCAGAAATGTCTATTGGCTATTTTTGGCGGCCATTGGCAGTAGTCTTTGTGGTGTGTTCAGGTGCAACTGTTAGGCTAAGAGGCGATGCAACAGACGGCCTTTTTTCATTATTAATTCTTTGATGTCGGTTTGGTGTGTCTGGACGTTGTAATGTGGGAACAACATGGAAGCCGCTAAGAAGATGTGTTGTATTTCATTTCTCAGACCATATTAACAACACGTTGATAACAGTATGAAGCTTATATTAAAAAGTGATTTTGTCTCAGACTTGTAGCTGCACCAGTGCATCACCTAAAGCTACAAAAATACTGCTTTACCTGACTAATGATGAATAACTAACCTAGATCACTATATGGACAGCACCGAACAATTACAAGCTATCATGTTTAAATTACATGTGAGCAAAAAAATTTACATGTAATATATGAATCAATAAAAATTGTATTGCCATTAAATGAACATTTACTTTTATCCGCCATGTTTTTGCATGTATAACGTCAACTTGGCAACTCGTACCAAAATTTTCATAGACTCTCCAAGTTGTTGTTCTTACTTGAGGAGGCATTCACGTGAGTTTTCCCAGCTGATGACTCATTTTTTTCTATGATTGCAACACCACATCAGTGTAGGATGATACCACTTGTCGCTTTAAGAATTAAAATAATCTGCTTTGCTTTATCATGCTAAGCAGAGCTATGAAATCGTCTCTCTGGTAAAAATCGGAAACTAGGTGACATTAGATAGTACCCACTGTTTCATAGCTTTGGCAGAAGAAGGTTTACATGTAAAGGCATGGCAACACATGACAGCCCACCACAGACATTAACGGAGCTGAGTTTGATTAAATTCTCCTCCTTAAATACCACATACGTATAGGACCTGTTCAAATTTATATGTCACATAACAAAAGACCTTGTCTCTGACATAAGTGCCTGGACCTCGCTCCACTTCCCTCCCTTTGTGGAGGTTGGAAACGTTGACACTATCATAATTTTATTACAATATTTATTGAGCCCGCTGAGACATACATTACACGATGCCTGTGTTTTAGAGGCCGAATTTGTTACTCGGCCCGCTTTAAACAGCTGCTCGGCCTCTCACGAGCAACATGAGGCTGATGTATTTCATGGGATGATTCAAAGCATCGTTTGGAGATATGAAATTTTATACCAGTCACATTCTGGAATAGTTCATGGAAAATGGCTTTTCGGGGTGTGTTATTGGGTTCGTGGCTAATTTATGGACATATTGAATGCATAACACTTCAGCTGCTCTCCGTGTTTGTTGACGGATTTCTGGAAACTGTCAAGTCGATCCGTAAAGATGTTTGTTTACACAGTGAGAAAGCATTCAAAGCTGAAATGATCTGGACACAAATAACTGAAAATAAATTTTTACAAGCTGTAAGCAGCCGTAGAGACAAATTCATCATTTCCTTTTTACAATGTGAGATTGGCCCAAATACAACACTGAGAAGTAATGACATTACAGACCTGTTATTAAAACATGTTCGGCTTATGTTACCGAAACTTCTCATAAAAACGTGTTTAAGGCTGCGCTCACATTACAGGGCTTAATACTCAATTTTGATTTCTCCTCAGATCTGAACTTTCAGCTAGACTGATCATATTCATGTTTGAAGAGACTCATATCTGACATCAACGTTAATGGATCTCTGCCCTGAAATGACACACATGCAACCAATAACAGCACACATGCACATTGAAACAACTACGAAAAATGTCACATTTGATAGACATGCATTTGGAAAAAAAAAAAAGACAGCAGTAGGTGCAAGTGTTTATCTCTTGCATGATTGCTGTGGAGGATGACAATCATATGTTTAGGATGAGGTTGAGAAGACAAAGGAATGCAAAAGCCTGTTGCTGGTACTGTAGTTTTATTGGAGAGAGAGGTGAGAGTGCAGTAGCAGTCAGGGGTGATTGGGCGGAGTTGTGAAAGGTTTCACTGAGGAACAGTTCCTCCAAAACTTCAGAACATCCAGGGCTACATTCCAATTTCTCTGTCGATTCCTAATGACAACACTTTCACGGCAGGACTTAAAATGTAGGCAAGCTGTTCCCGTCAAAGCATCTGGCAGTTGGGCTCTATTGGCTGGCAACTGAAGCAGCCTACTGCAGCAACGGTACGGCTACAGCAGTGCTCTGTAGATTCAACGGGCTGCTCCAACACTGTATGGAGAGTGACTAAATTGTGACTAAATTTTGCTTGTAGAAACCTTCATTACTGACAGCATGATGAAAGATATAATATAAGTAACTTAGCATTTGAATTTAAACATCTTGTAGGGTGTTATAAAGAGCATCTAATGTCAAACGCAATATGAAAGAGTTTCAGAGTTAAGAATGTGTTTTTGTCAGATTACAACATATGAGCGGAATAGTTATTTCAATTATCTGCAAATGTTTGTGATGTACTGGAGTCGGGCCACATCCTTAACCTGATCTGTCATTTGGCTCCATGTTTTTTTGTTTTATATCATGTTGCTCCTCTGTAATGTATCCAACTGTCTGAGGTCAGAGCTGTTTGTTAGTCCGCAGAGAAAGAGAGAGAGAGGGAGAGAGGGATGATTGTGAACAAGAGGAAAGAGAGAAGCAGATGCTCCCTCAGGAGGAGGGTTGAGCTGCCCACCCCCCCTCACTCCCTCCATCCCCACTTTTAATTCTAACAGCATATGGACACTAAAGAAAGACCACAGGACAGGACACATGCTGTAGAGGACAAACAGAGAAAGCAAAGGGGGAAGGAAACACGGAGAAAAAGAAAACGATGAGAACACTGGTGCAGACGAGGAGAAAGAAAGAGAGGGAGAAAAAAAGTGGTGAAAAACAGGGAAAGAGGTGTGAGAGGGACCGCATGTTTTAAATAAATGTGTTTTCTTTTCTGAAATTAGAGCTGGAATGAGACCGAACGATGGAAAATAGCGAGCATAGTATTGCGCACGAGGCAGCAGGCAGCACGCCTGCTGAGGCAGGGTGCGGTGAGGATATCCTTGACTTAGTTTGCACCCTTTTCTGGCCTGAATCTAATCACTGTCAAACTGTAGGAAGTCTCTGAGGCTTATCAGTTTAATAAAAGTTTGATTGGGTGATTGGACGTCGAGTTTACAATGACAGTTTTGTTCTGAAGTGCAGTTTAAATTTGTGGCCAACCTTTATCGATTTAGATAATCAATGGATCAATGCAGGTCAAATTTGCTGTGTTATGAAACTTTATTTCCTCCAGAAAAACATGATTTATTAAGACAGATGACATATCTGAAAGTGATTTCTTATGACATAACAGAATAGACTACAGTTCTGATGAATTACACAGAATTTCAGTCCACCCAACATGTGTTTGGCACACAGGTTTGAAAGATATTGAACAATATTTATTACATGCACTGTAAAACCAGTGCCTGTGCAAGTAATCTCTCATATGAAATTTCCTAACTGTTTCACGACATCTGAGTTTCTTACAAAATGGACTGTAACACCTGCTGTTGCTGGAGATACTGTGTTGATTCACAAACGATTGTCTAATAACTCTAATAATAACTGTCTCTAAAGACTAGAATATAAAAATAATGGAAGTAGCTACCATGATGTCACCCATTGGTTTGTGGCCTCCTATTTTGAAGCCTCAAGTTCTGCATTTTAGTTGTTGCAATCTTGTCTATCTCTGGAGCCAGAAATGGCCATATGTAGATGAGAGGGCAGAGGTTGGGAGAAGCGAGGGGTAAATCTGACTGAGAGAGCCAGAGATGACACCTAGAAGACAGCCTGTCACTCATAGTGGCCACAACCTTAATTATGCATAACTTTTAGCCTATAATGTACAGTAAACGGGTGAGTTATATCAAAATTCATCCCAGTATAGTTGTCTTAAAGGAGGAAATTAATTGTTCCAGGCTGTAAACATGTTTATTTTTGTTGTATAGTTGAGCATTTTAACATGGGGGTCTACCGAGATTGACTTGCCTCTAGAGCCAGCCTCATGTGGCCATTCGGGGAACTGCAGTTTTTGTCACTTCAGCGTTGGCTACATTTTTGAGCCCCGAAGGTTGCCTCTTGCTCTAAAGTCACACAAAGACTGAGCCATAATGAGATAATACTGTATGTCAGTAATACAAGCTGAGGTCGTTGCTTTTCCGTGTTGCTAGAGCTTTCCCACTCTTTCCAGCCCTTGTGCAAATCTATGCAAACACATCCTGGAGGTATCACTCTGACCTGCAAGCATGAAATTGTTATTGACATTCTTGACTGAAAAAGACAGAAAACACTTTTATCTGATATCCTCTCAATCCTAAATATCTCATTACTATGCTTAATGAAATATCCATGGTCATAAAAGGATGGCAACACAAAAGTAAACCACTGTGTTATGTTTGATATGAGGTTACTCTCTGAATGTGATACTCCAGTATATTGTCCTGACAGACGACCTCAGCTTGCTCACCAAACTCTGCAGGATGTCTGGAGTCATAAAATTCAGCTTAAGGTTTATTTAATTTTAACACAATAATCAATTGCGGTTTTATTACCTGGCAGGGGAATAAAAAATAATATATACAGCATATATATTTTTAGCACCAGGATTTAATTAAAAGCAACTTACACTTTAAAGACATGCTTGTTTTCCTCACTTCATTGCACCCTTTTCTTTCAGGCAGCAAAAACATTTCTACACATATATATTCTTCTAGGTGTTTATAAAGTAACATATTTTTTGTCAGGATGTTATTAAGTGTTTTGTGTCAGGTGTGTTGAGTCTTGAAAACAGAGAGGCAGGATGCTGCATTCTACTCCCAGTGTTAATGTTTGCATCTTACTGATGGTATGCTCTAATTTTAGGGTTCTTTGGTCATTTCAAGTGTTGCAGTTTGGCATTCGGGGCATTTGGAGATCATGGATAATTCTGCAGTAGGTACAGTTGTTTTCTGATCCACAGAGGCAGTGTAAGTCAGAAGAATAAATGTTCCTTGTTGCTACACAACAGAGTCAAGACCAACTGAGCGTTGCTCATGTTGTTAGATTTGTCCACTTTGAGACCCTTTTAGTAAGATGGAAATGTCTCCACAGACACTCATGTCAAAAACAAGTCGAGACAAATATCTAAATGACTTGGATGCAATCTAAAGGCAGTAAAAACTTGATTTATCTCAATCAGCTTCTTACAATGATTGATGGGGTCCTACATGAACACGTAATGTTCAGAGTTGAACAATTCTGGTTATTTCAACAAACAGATTTCTATATTTATTTTTTTGTCTGAGCTGGTTTGAAGAGAGCTCAGATAGAAAAATGGGGTGTCACTTACTTCCACCAATCAGTATTTAGCTATATTTGAATCAAAATGGTTATTGGCTTATATTACAACTCCACTGTCAAATCTTATCAAACTACACCCACTCAGTTCTGAAGAAGCAGAGTAGCTTTTTTATGCCTCCATGCTGGTGACAGCCGTGGCTGTAGGCATTATGTTTTGTGGTTGTCCGTCTATCCTATTCCCATGAGCATGATATCTCAAGAACGCCTGAAGGACATTTTATTGCATTTGGCACAAACATCCACTTGGACTCAAAGATGAACTGATTAGATTTTGGTGGTCAAACACAAATGTCTAACAGGATAAAATGATAAAGTGATGACATTTTATATCCAAAATATAAAAGGTTAATCTTTACAAACAGATATCTGCAGATGTAAGCAGAATCTCTAAGCAGCGTTATAAGACTTTGGTATTGGAAGCGTTCTGGTTTCATTTGTAGTCCGAGCAGTATTGACCAATCACGTTTTAGTGGCAGGTGGACGGTCCATGTGGAGAGCAAAAGAGGCAGAACGCATTAGCCAAAATGCAATCTTGGAACCTATTGGCTGTCATCTGACAATGTCTTAGCTTTATGAGCTTTTTAAAAATGTATCTGCATTTGTAAGCAGATATCTGTTAGAGATTTGTCGAAATGGCTGGCGCATTGAAGTAAAAGTCTTTGTCCGGATATCCGCTGTCTACACCGGAACCCCCGAAATGTTTTCCTTTGCACCCAGAGACTTATCGTTGTCAGACCTATGGGTTCAGGGATTAGTCAAAGGTCAACCCTCTGCACTTCCTCTCCCTAACATGACAGGGGGCTTTCTGTTTCCTCTGGTAGTCCACCACAAGCTTATTGGTGTACTGATATTGAGCTTCAGGTGATTGTTGTTGCACCATGTGACGAAGCTCACTGTCAGTCTTCTGTACTCCTCTGTAAAAATAGTCTTTCAGTGAAGACAGCATGTTTCGCACTGGAAATTAAGCACTAGAATCAGACATGTCAAGTGTGATATATATAGTGATAACTTCCATGTTACCAATAAAAACACTTAATACCTTGTGCTTTAAAGGCACCCAAAACATATTTCCTCATTCAGCATCTTATTACAATCAGCTGGGCTCCTACATGAACATAGTTTCTGTGCAGTTTTGACTGTACTCTCCTTACTGGTTCGAAGTGGGCGTGACTCAATAGAAAAAATAAAATGTCACATACTTCCATGCACCAATCGCACCAATCAGGATGTAGCAATTATGCATTTAAAATCTGTTGACAGTTGATGGGTTGTTGCCAACTGTCAGTCAAACCGAAAGAAACCACAGACACACAGTCTTGATGAGGCAGATTCACTTTTGAGCATAAAACTCTGCCGAATTTTACCTTTAAATGTTGCATAAGAATATTTGATGTTAGAGAAGTCATCTGTGTGTGTTTTTAAAGGTGAAAGGGCTTTCTCAATCAGAACTTTTGTAGTTGCTCATTACACCCCAGATGTTGCCTCATGTGGTACTGATGAGCTCACTTCATTGGCCAAGCGACAAATCAAGCTCCTTCTCACTCACAAAAAACAGTATCTGAAGTGATCGCCTCAGTCAGTGCAAGTATTATTTGTCAGATGAGACTTTTTAACCTCTGAACTTGGCGAGCAATATCATAAGAGGAGCATGCACTCATTTCACAAGAGGTATGGCTCCTCTGAGCTGCCTCAAGGTGACGCATGGAGCCAAGAATGTGCTGATTTCAGATGTGGCGAATGGCAACCATGATGATTGTCAAATCGTTACAGTGTTGTTATTGAAACCATGTTTCACTCAGCAGGAGAGACTCGACCCATTTTTGAGAAGGCCAGTGAACCACAGCAAACGTAACAGTGAATAATTAGCAGATCTGAGGGCTGATTTAAAAGCGTGTGATGAGTCAGATCAACACTTGGATCAGGCAGCAGTGGCATATGATCATAGGATGATTGATTCCTCTGATGATTGGCTGTCGCAATTTCAGCTTTTCGACAGCTTTTTGGATTGAACCATTGCGTTGTAAACAATCTTTTATTCAGTGTGGGATGTGATGTTTTCTGGAATTCTGTTTCCTGTTGAGACGCTGGTGTTGGTCTGACACGACTCCTGAGAAATCCAATGAAACAAAGACTCACTCACTAGGAACTCTCTGCAACTTCAACATCTTTAATTTTTAAAGCACATAGACAATAAAGAATTGAGCAATATAAGAGATGACGCTGCACAGTAAAACAATGCAACTGTGAAACCCAGCTGAGACTTTATATTGGCTTACAATTATATTTGTGCTGTCTACAGTTTGGTATTTAACCAGGATTAATAGCAGGAGTTTGTCAAATTCCTGTGGTTAAAGCCCCAAGAGAAAATTATTGTTTGCAAATGCTAATTCATTTAGCAAGTAAAAGACATTAATGTAGTATAACTGGTTTTAGATGGAGCGGATTGCTCTGAAAATTATTGCAGCTTATTAGAAATTAGGAATGTTCCCCTCGAAAGGTAATAAATCATTTTCACAATCTTATTGGACAGCTTATTTTATAAAAGTCATAATGAATCTTTGTTATAGCAACATTGTTGCAGGGTTTCAAAGGATTCCTCGGGGAACGGTCTGACTGGCCACCATCAATCTTTCTGTGTTGAGGGGGAAAAAATGGAGGTGGTTAGCACATTATATCATTATAGTAATCATAACTTCACTTAGGCAGAGTGTTTGTGGGTAAACTCAGTGATCCTATAAAAGTGTTTTCAATAGCAATCCTAAACATAATGTGAGATAATGCTGACTGCAGCGTTGCTCAATCAACAATGGTCGGCTATTATTAATGCTGCTATAATTGCAGTTATATCTAGCAGTACATCTATAACTGCCACAGCTCGGTATTACAAAATAAAATATGTAAATATCAATTAAACAAGTGAGGCAACTTCTGCAATATCTTGATTTGCACATGTTTATGCATGTGTATGTAGTTGCGAGTGTGTCTGTGTTTAGTCTATAGCTTGTTTAACCATGGCTGCTAATGAAATGGTCTGATCTCATTGTGAGCCTCCGCCATCAGTGCCTGAAACATGTGTTTACTCAAGCGCTGAGCTGCTTTTTCTTCCCTGGCCTGAATCCATCTAATCATCTTTGACTTAATACCATTCTGGGTTTGTGTTGCTGCATTTTCATGATAGATAGCTACAAAAGATTGTCCTAGAAAAGTGGAGGAAACAGTAACAGCAGAGTAATGTATCCATACTAGAGAGGTATAGACTGACATTGTTTGTGTGAGGTTTTTGTTTAACAGGCATCATAAATAACAGCAGCATTTATTGTCAACACAGCAACAATGTGTTGTCACTCTATAGCTGGCAAACAAGCAGTTTTCTTGCTGCTGTTGAAACATTCAAACATGTTTTTTTGCTCAGTGAATAATGCACATTTAGCCACATAAAGTTTACAAAATGTCCATGTTAACCATATTCAGTAATTGTCAACTAATTATTAATGTTGTAGTTGATGACATTCTGGACATACCTGGTTGAATTCAGTGTCCTGTGTCAGTGCTAATCCTTTTCTGGCTCACTGACTGAACACCAAGAAGAGATTACAGTTTCTACTCCTCAAGACTAGGTATCCAGGTTTCCTTTTAGGATAATTGAATGAACAAGACTGAGAGTCTTCAGTCATGCTAGTGTCCCTGTAAGGCTGTACATTTACACAGCAGTGTTTGAAGCTAAATGTCAGCATGCAAACATGTTCACAATGACAATGCTAACCCAGCTGACCATCAGCGTCATTAGATGTTGATATTTGGTCGAATTTAGTTTGTAATGTCCGCTGACCAAAATTCAGTGTCAGGACAACCAACCTGGTTTCACTCCAAAGTCCAAATGTGATGCTTGGGCGGTGACTTGTGGTGTCAGACAATGATGAACAGAGCCATGTTCCGATGTTTGTGTCCTGTAAGATTAAAAAGCCAAACACTGTTCTTTTTTCCTAAACCCAACCACGTGCGTTAGGGAAAAAAAAATGTCGATTTGCGGTGTACCGATGATGTAGTGTGTTTATTTTAAAAAAGACTTTATGTAAATGGTAAATTTCCTGTTAAAATGGAAGGGAATTTTTTAAGAAGACAATGCATGCAGAACTTGCAGGCAGAACTTGTCACAGCGTCCCAGTATGTCAACAACCAACACACCCAGGGTACCTTGCACATCGTCTCTGGATATGGAAAGCCCATGACCAAATGTTGATATGTGATGAGGTCGGAGTGAGAATGTGTTAGGACAACATCTAATGCCAACGTCACCTGTCGTCAGTAGAACACTGACATTGATATTGTGTTGGTTTTATGTTGTGTTCAGTAACCAAAATTCAGCATCTTGACGCAGAACAAGGATACTCACCTTGTTTTGCCTGGGGGCCACTTTTGCAATATGACAGGAGGCCAGTTTATAAACAAACATTGATAATAGCTGTAAGTATATAATGTTTTCAACCTTCCAACATTTGGTGTCATAACTCATCTTCGTCAAGAGGCAAATCCAGTGGCAGGGGCCCCACACAGGTCAGGCATTTCTATGATTTGAGGACATTTGGGGTTTAGCCTGGACCTATGTTGGGTGGTCTGGGGGAATCGTCCCCTGGTACTCTTTTATATTTTTATGCTTTTTTTATACACTTTGGCACCTTATCCACATTCAAAGAAAATGAATGAATGCATTGAAATTAAATGAATTAATATATTTTAATTGTGATTTTGTTTAATTGTCTAATATGACAAAATTAATTGGCGATGGGCCACCTGGCACCTGATTGTGGGTCATGTTTGGCCCACAGGCCAAAAGTTGAGTATCACTGACGTAGAATAGTAACATTTAGTCATAAGGTATGGAGATAAAAACCCAATGTCTGCAAAACATCATAATGTTAACGCCCACATGACATGAAATTCTTACATCATTAGACATTTAGAATATTGTCAACCCGATTCTCAGTCCAACCAAAATTTGTCTGTTTCTGTCCAACGTAAGAGTCCAATGTCTCCCTGATGTCATATTGACATCCAATGCCAGCTGGGAACATGTTGATGTTTAGCAGGTCATGTTTATGACGTTCACATCTTATTCTTGTTAATCAGCACTAAACACAAAATACAGCTGAGGCTAATGAGTTTTGTGGAAATTTGGTCATAAAACAAAGTATTGGACCAAATAAAACTTTGACCTGATGACGAATTTGTTACAATTCATCCTGAGGGGAACATAGATGGGTTCCAAATTCCATGGAAATCCACCCAACAGTTGTCAAGACATTTTGTTAAAAACCACAAATGTCAACCTGATGGTGGCACTAGACGAATAGTCAGGGGTCACCATATGATTCATCCTCTGTGGAACATGGATGTCTCTAAAAAATCTCACGGTAATCTATGCAGTAGTTGTTGAGATATTTGAGAGACAAAAGTGTGGGGTTAACTGAGGAAACCAGCACTGAAACCAGCATCCACAGAGATATTGCTAACTTGGCGTTTTTGTGACAAAGCTAGATAAAGTGAGATTACAAACTGTGGGGTTTGTAATTGGGGACATACATTTTTAGCAAACATTCAGTAATGATGTGCACATGATCCAACAAAGTCAAATCAACTCTTAAATTCAGCATGTTGTCGACATAAATCAAAAATTAGATACAGTGTTAGGCTTAAGAAAGGGATTATGGTTTGGCGAGTGAAACATTTTGGTTCAGATTGTGGTTAAAATTGAGAAACTGAAGTTAGGAGATGTTTTGATGATGGTAAAGTAAGAAATGTGTTTCCTAAAAAGTGAAACTCTCACAGTAGAAAACTCCTCGGAATGAGGTGGGAATTTAAACCCAGGTCACCAGAGTTTAAGGCCATATCCACCCATACACCAACCTGACCACAACACCCTCACTTTCCACCACGTTAGTTCAATGTGAAAACCGCTGGCAGTTTCCTTCACATAATCCTCGTGTGGTGGGAAAAATACCTCTGTCACTTTTCATGAGCATGAATATATTTGCATTTTAGAACTTCTCATGAACATTTTGCGATATTTGCAGGATATGAGTGAAACTACATGCATAAAGACATTTATTGATGAGTTTTTGATTAAGTATGGAAACATTTGACTTAACATTGTTTCATATTGCAAAATTAAACCACCTTTCCCAACTTTTCTTTCTGTGTCTCTCTGTTCCAAACAGCACTGACAAAGTCCCTAATTAGAGCCAGATATGAGCTGCCAAATTCTTCTCAATGGTTAGCTGAGCACTGATGTCAGAGAAGCAGCGGAGGTGAAAGTTGAAGCCAATGATTCAGTTTGCCTGTTACACTATGAAAAAGTGAATAGGATAATACAGCTTTAACTCTTATTCCTTGTTTGTTTTCGACAGTACACTGCACTTTGTGTGTGTAGTTTAAAAAGTCAGTGTAAATCTACATAGATACTCTTTCATTTAGATTCATTGTTTTGAACAGAAACTTAATAAAAATCCAATTACTGTTTAGCCTCTTTGTGTTTAAAGACTTGGAGACCAACTGGAAGCCATCAACTTGAAACAGTCACATGTGACTTAATGGGTTATATTGTGGACCCGCCAAGATGAGACATTTTGACTTTTACAACCAGATCCTTCAATTTGTATATTGAATTTTTACAGTGGCCATCTTTAAATATGGTTTTATGGTTTATTTATAATGATATTTAGCACCCGAAAAAGAAAGATGTTGAGCTTGGAGCTGCTATGAGCCTGATGACATAAAAACTGCAACATATTGTCATACAATAGATTGTATGATATCTAACGAAAAAGCACATACAGTGGTTACTATGATATCTAACAAATTAGTGCCCCATGGATGGCCTCACCACATCACGTACTCAAGGTAAAGTTATGTGCTTAAGGTAAAGTTATGTACTTAATGTAAAATTAGATAGTTTAGGTTTAGGCAAGTTAAGTTACAAAGTTTAGGTTTAGCAAAAGAAACATGCTTGGATATCGTCACGTTACGTATCTAATGAAAAAGCACATAAAAACGGCAAGGCAAGTAAAGTAACCTAGGTTAGGTTTAGGTAAGTAAAGTTACGTAGGTTAGGTTTAGGCAAATAATGTTACAAAGTTTAGGTTTAGGAAAAGAAATGTAATTGAGCATCGTCATGTTATGTACTTCACGTGATATTAGATAGGCTAGTTTTAGGCAAGTAAAGTTATGTAGGTTAGGTTTAGGAAAAGAATCATGGTTGGGCATCATCACATTATGAATTTAACGTAAAGTTACGTACTCAACGTAAAATTAGATAGGTTAGGCTTAGGCAAGTAAAGTTATCTACGTTAGGTTTAGGTAAGTAGAGTTACGTAGGTTAGGTTTAGGCAAGTAAAGTTCCAAAGGTTAGGTTTAGGAGAAGAAATCTGGGTGGGCATCGTCAAGTTACTTGCCTAATATAAACTTATGTACTTAATGTAAAATTAGATAGAAGAGGCTTAGGCAAGTAAAGTTACATAGGTTAGGTTTAGGAAAAGAATCATGGTTGGGCATGGTAACATTATGAACTTAACATTAAGTTACGTACCTAATGTAAAATTAGATAGGTTAGGGTTAGGCGAGTAAAGTTACCTAGGTCAGGCTTAGGCAAGTAAAGTTACCTAGGTTAGCTTTAGGTAAGTAAAGTTTCCTAGCTTAGGTTTAGGTATGTAAATTTACGTAGGTTAGGTTTAGGAGAAGAAACCTGGGTGGGCATCGTCACGTTACTTACCTAACATAAAGTTACCTGCTTAATGTAAATTTAGATACGAGAGGCTTAGGCAAGTTAAGTTATGTAGGTTAAGTTTAGGAAAAGAATTATGGTGACAATGTACCTTAAAATAACTCAAGGTTTATTTGGTTTCACATGGTCCCGGACACCAGTCTCCTGGGGGAAAGTCCTGTGTTGTTTGACCCATCCACCGCCAGGCTCCTTATGTGGACCTTTGCTCTTGTTACGACTTCCTTCTTTACTCCCTTCCGCGCATTGGTCACGTGATTGCAGCCTTTCTAATCATGTGGGTTATACACGGATAACCGGCTGATGATTACATGAACTCTACATGAACTCTGATGCAAATAAATTTTGTAAGTATTTGTACGAATAGTGCATGAGAACAGCCTGAATACTGCAAGATCAGCCTCCATACAAACAGGGTTATATGAAAGCTCATCAGAGATCTATTAGTGTCCTCTTTTGGCCACACGTGGTTTAGATTTTGGAGGGGTTAGGGGTCATCATACATCTTAATCAGCCAATAATAAGTATCAGCATGAACTCTCACCTCCATCATCTTTAGCCTATTGCTCCAGACAGAGGGATTGATTCTCAAAAGTCTTTCTCATTAAGTTACGCTCCATTGAAGTTTCACATTTACGCCATTGTAATCCAGTCTGTTTTCCTTACCTTACAAATCCCAATGCATCCCTTTAACTATAGTGCTCTCTCCTTGTGTGTTTTCTTCAACAGTACCAACATTAAACTTTTATCTGTAAGATAACAAAGCAACAGAAGATTTAATTTTCAGTTCTTTCCTGGATTTCTGTGCAGAGGTCAAAAATAGAGGCTCAAGGAAATGTATATGGACATTATGATGCACAAGTGAGATGGAAAGGACAGAGCAAACATGACACCCTCAGGAGAGGCAAGTCCGACAGACCCCCCAGACGTCTGTGTGTTCAGCAAATGTGATTAGGGGTCAATTAGGGGAGGAACATTTTGACACATGTCTTATATTTGGAGTGAGAAGAATGAGATATCAGAGGTGCAGAGGAAGGTAGAGATTGTATGGTTGATAGTCAATACACAGCTGATGTTAGAGAGGCTATAAAGCCTGAGGTACATTTAAGTTTGTGGTAAATCTTAGCCTTACATTCCAGCTAAAATATAACTCCTATTTGACTGTGCTGTTTTTTTTCCTTTTTATCAAGAGCCTGACTTGTGTTTAATACATTCAGTCAACAGTTTTCCATACTCTTATTGTTTGGGGCAAAGTTATCTTAGCAATTATGATCCATTGCAGGACCAGGCTTTAATTTTCTTTGGGAATGGGTCCACAATATAGCACATTCTGGTGAGAAAGTACACTTACAAGACTGACATGACCTCACATTTCTGCATGCGCACATAAACACAGTAATATGTCGAGGTTTCCTACGTCACTGGAGAGCTCTGTGAAACCGCTAAAGCAGAGCTGGAAGTCTTGTTTTGGTAAACACTCCTCTAGAAACCACCCCGATCAGAATGTGGCTCGGCGGCTGCTGCCAGAATTAATATGCGGTTAATGACATGGTTTGGCAAGCTGCCCTGCGCTATTGATCCAATGTGGATTCTTCCAGTCCACTTTATTACCCTAATGTAAAACATTCATCACAGATGATTTCTGCTGTCCAACTCAGCCGAATACTGTACACTATATGCAGTATTTCCCCTTTGGCAGCCACAGCTTTCTTTTGCAGAAACTGCATATTTGAGATCATCAGATTTGCATCAGATTTACATACTTTTGTCTTCTACACCCTTAAGTAGGTTAAAGGCCATAGCTTTAGTTATACAGTGAGATATGACATATAACATCATGTAAGATTTTTTTTTAGGTTGCTGTTAAGCAAAAAGACAGTTTAAAACAAACCTAACAAAGGCAGTTCGTGTCTCACATTATGCGCCCGGCTTAAGAGTATTTTGCTTTAGTGGATGTAAAGTATACGTGACAACATCTGGAGGTGATCTATGCAGCATGATGTTAGCACTAATGCCTGACAGCCAGCGGGCTGGAGACAGGGTCCCTTAAAAGCAGCATGGGCTGCTCTGAATGAAGCAATTAATCAGACTGTAGAGTTAATTTACAGGGTGAAAAGAGCTGCAGTAAGAGCTGCGACGCTGTCACAGCCTCATCCATCCATCTCTGTCTCTCTGTCTGTCTCTCATTCCCTGTCTCTCTGTCTCTGGGATGGGCTCCAGGTGTGTTGTAACAGTGTGGTTGTTTCCAGGGCATACACTCACTGCACAGGCGCCACAGTGCTGCGGTTCGTCACAATGAGTTTTCATTAACAGTCGGTTGGGATGAGCCAGAGACACTTCCAGTGTCACAAACTCACTGGGTAACACAGTCTTAGTTAACTGTCATTAATGTCTCCATGAAATGAAAAATACATTTTCCTAGTTTTAACCCTGTGTCCCTGTGTAAGTAGTAATTTATCTTTTGTTAAATGTAAATCGTGTTAAAAAAAAAAAAAAAAAAAAAAAAATCAGTATCAGAGTATTTGTAAAACAAAATCCCTGCCTTTTCTCTTTCTGTTGGTAAAATGGTTTCAAATGTTTGTTGACTGATCCTGCACTTAGGGGTATTTACAAGAGGCAACTAGCTAGCCATAGTATGGTTGTATTACAAGAACTGGATACATCATTGGTGGCGGAGCCCTGTTCATTCCTATAGAAGTCGCTCAGTGGTGCATGAAGCCAAAATAGTTCAACTGCCACGTATAAAATTACTCGGATGATCCGGGGATTTTCGACACGAATTCCGTGCTATGCGGCCTTTAGAGCGTGTGCACTAGAGACTTGTGGTAATGAAACAAATCAAACAAATCTAGTTTATGCATGTCTTTCCCAAAGTAACTCAATGTGAAAAAGTCTTTTTGGGCTGCAGGGCATTATGTTACCTATCCTGGAAATTGCAGTACCACTGTTTGGCCGCTATGATAATTGGCTTCAAAGCCTGGCACACTTCCTGGGGGCCTGAGCCAAAGTCATATATAAAACAGCATTTCACCGTTTGTAGGTTGTAGTCTATTAGCTACTTAACCGAGAAAAATGGAGAGAGACATGTTTGGATATCAGTGGGCACAACTTTTGTTTTCATTTCCAAAACAATGTGGTAGAGGGCGAATTCATTCATCTCTCCCTCATCCTTCTCCTGATCTAATGGTCAGGGAGGTATGTGTGGAGCCAACAGTCCGCCAAGCACTGTAGCTCCGTATCGCACTAACCTCTAAGCCTGCCCAGTTTTTAGCGGTCCACTCAAATGCGGAGGCTTTGATTTAAAGCAATCTTTTAACTGTACACAGCTCAAATGTTCCGTTTCACTGAGAAATACATCATAGTACTGAAACTAAAGGTGCTCCTACTTACGTTTCACTGGGGACTTTAAGGCAGTTTTGGGTGGAGCTATTCAGACGTGCCAAACTCATCAGTTTGGTGGAGTACAGCCGTGTGGAATACACAGTGAATGATTGCACTTTCTTTAAAAAAAAAAAAGTTATATATGCCATAAAAATATATTTAATGTTACAACCAAGTCTTTGGTTACTAGCCCTTCATCCGGGCTAATGCTGCGTTCCATTTACTTTAAAAACTAGGAATAACATCACACCCAAGTTGACCGCGTTCAAGTATAAGTCAGAAAACCAAGACTTTGTTTACAATACCAGTTCTGGCTAGATTAGCCATTGTTAGCCGGTGTTGGGCAGTACAGTAATAATATTACTTTTCCAGTAACGAGTAGTGTAACTACTTACTAATGAAATTTCAGTGATAATATTACACCTACTCCAAAACCAAACACCTCGTTACAATGTTACCTTTGATATCACGGCACTACTGACTTGAAATACAACAGTCACATCAGCGGACTCATTTTAGTAGTCGTTGCACAGCGCAGGCCTGTCATAAAGCAGCAAGCTAGTTTGAAATGCTTACCTTAGCAGCTGAAAATATTCCCATTACTTTGGTTTTATCGGGAGGAAAGATGACATGACCACTGTTGCTGCGGGTAGTTGGGCTAAAGCTCTTTCCACTGCAAAAAAACATGTCCTCATACCTCCGGTCTGAAACACCTACTACAACTGACAGCCCAACAACGTGAAGCTCCAGGAATTACACCCCACCAAAGGTGAGCCCTCCTTGGCAGCGGAGGTCAGCTGTAGCCCTACACTGGCTAAACAACCAAAACTGGATTTAAATGGTGGACAGCTGCAGCTACAAAGATGTAATGAAGCTTGTGGCTGGATATGTTGTGGATGAAACGTTGCTCCATGAGTGACTGTCCGTTTTTTTGGGCAGGGCCTTGGGAAAACACTGGTCACAGGCAACAGAAAGCCCCCAGGTAAATAGAAGCTATCTAGCCTTAGCTACACTTAACGGCGATTACCCTGAAATTATCACTGGCACACATCTCAATTTTGGGGAGATTCGCAAATACCAATTTAGGGGGTGTAACGGAAAAGTAATATAACGAGTAGTGTAACGAATTACTGTTGGCACGGAGTAATAAGTAAAGCAATATTATTACTTCTGAAAAGAGTAATAATTTATTAAATTTTCAGAGTAACGAGTTGGACAGGTCTGTATGTACGACTGTTTTAATGAGACACAAATAAGAAAGAAATGCTAATAAATAGTATATTACTACAGCTTTCACTACTGTTGATGCACAGAGCAGCCATCTTGGATTTTGAGGTCAGGGTTAGTGAGGTTCCTTTGACTTTCTGAGTCAGAAATCCATCCGTAGGAGGCATTCCAGTTGAAATTTCTCACTGGGAACTTGTAAATTCACACTTCCTAACGCAAATGGAACACACCACAATGTTATAGCTTCTAATGACATCAAATGGAGCACACCTGTGCTTTGTCATGCAAGTGCATATGGAGAATGTAGTTCACAGTGGTACTTCACTAAGTGCACTATTTACTCCTGTTTTAATGATGTTTTACAGAAACCACAGCGCCCAGCTGTTATTTATATTTGTGACTAACTTTTAAAGATCTACGCCTTCAGATGGAACAAATGGGTTTGGGGCTGAGTGGTAGGGAGGTAGTAAAGTTGGAGAGAACTGAGAGACAGCACGCATTGTTGGTTTTGGTCTTTTCAAGGGATTTGTTGAAAACAAAAATAAAGACTATTGACAGCCTTCTGCGTTGTTTTTCTATGTTCTTCCCTTTTGGCTCCCGTACCATGTCTTTGTAATAAAGCTGTCTCCTCAACAGTGAAAATTGCCACATTTGTCAAAGAAACTTCAAAAGATAAATGCCAAATGCCTCCTCAAATCCACTCTTCTTTCTTTTCCTTTCTTTTGGGCCCCACATCCGATTTTCCTTTCTCTCACACTTATTTTCCTAACTTCACTATCCAGTCTGCTTTTTGCACCTGTTGTCATAGTTTTGCACCACCTTTCCTGTCGCGTCCCACCATGTGACACCTCGCCTCACCCTACTGTACCATTCCCTGTCCCATCCCATCCTGTCCTGTCATGCCTCGCCTTTCCCTGTCATCACCATCCCTTCCTGTCCAATGCCATCTTATTCCTTCCCTCGGACTATTGCCTCTTTTCTCATGTGTCTATCTGTCCTCCCTTCTTCCCTGATAGCTGACTCTCCCCCACATTTCTCTCTTGCTTTTCCTCTTTAATAAGTGCTGTCACTGTAATATTTACCTTGCAGTTGAAATATTGACAAACACGATGTGAATCTGCCCAGAAAGCCTTTTATAAACTGGACGAAGTAGCCAAAGAAAGCCAAGCTCCGTCTGGTTCAGATTGTTTGAATTAGAGCAATTGCGTCTTTTAGCCTCCCCTCTGCTCCCTCTGTGCGCGCGCGCACACACACACACACACACACACACACACACACACACACACATACACACTGACATGTGCAAAGGGTGAAGGAATTGTTACAATCCAGCTGCCTCCCATTCGAGGCTCGTCCGCCACTGCCAAGGGATGATGATGCTGATGATGAAGTTGCACTGGACAGCATGCCAGCATTGGTCCCATGATGACATCACAAACTGATGTCATGCAGTCGGGCGTGGCGATTGGACAGGCAGCTGAGAGGGGTTATGTGTATTTGTGTGTGCGTGCGTGTGTGCGCACATGTTAGGGCAGGGTGAAAGAATGCAGTATCCTCTGGGGCTCTCTGCAGTCAGTCAGAGTTTTGGATTCACACTCACTATTGCGTTTGTACTGGAGGAGGAGAAGATTGAGGAAGAGAAGTAGAGGGAGAAGGGGGTGGAAGAGCAGGAGGAAAAGAAGAGGAAAGAAGAAACACAGGAAGGAAAAGGGTAGAAATTAGTGATGTACAGTAAAGATGGAAATGGCAAAAGAGACTGAGAAATAGAAGAAAGAGTGCTAGTGGCTCTGTGAGGCTGTGCTTAAGCCCAGCAATGCTTTGAGCTAAATGCTAATGTGTACCATGTTTAGTATCTTAGTTTAGCATGTAAATATGCTACCATTACTTTATTAGCCTGAGACACAAAGTTTCTTCTTTCAGCTGAGGCAGCTGAGAGTGTCATTAGCTTTGCAGGTGTTTGGTCATAAACCAAAGTATGAGACCAAAAAAAAGACCCGATGATGGTGCTATTTTGGCAGTTAAGGGACCGCTAAAGTTATCACAAATCATCCTGAGGGGAACATGAATGTATGTACAAAATTTCAAAATGATATATCCAGTAGTTTAGAGAAGACGTTTAACCCAGAGCCACAAATATCAACCTCATTATGGCAACAAAGGAAAAGTCAGGACATCACCAAAGTCATTAGGCCTCATCCTCTGGGGCTCATGAATGTCTGTACTGGAATTTCATGGAAGTCCATCCAATAGTTGTTGAGATATTTCAGTTTATTTCAGACAGACCAATCTACCAATCAACCAACTACATTGCCATCTCTAAAGCCATGTGGTTAGCATGGTCAAAGGGCTGTCCACATGAAGAACGATTCCTGTAACAATAACGATAATGATGTGAGCATCCACATTGATAAACAGTAATGTTCTGTAAACAGTGGTGCCAAGCATTTGCTGCTCACTCCAGCAGCTAATAACAAAACGCCACTGATTCCGAGGGTAAGCCTGTTAGCTTCCCAGATATCTAGTCTTTAAAGACTGTTTCATCAAATGGGTGCTTTATTTCAAGGCTGTTCTCATGCACTGTTCATATGTTTACCTACAAAAAATAATGCATCACAATTTGTATATAATCCCCGTAATCACAGGCCAGTAATTCATAGATAACCCACGTAATTGGGAAGGCTGCAGTCACGATTAATACAGGACTCAGGCTGGGGTGATTGATGGGTCAAACAACACAGGACTTCACCCAGGAGACCGGTGTTTGTAATCTTGTGAAACCAAGTGAACTTTGAGTTATTATAAGGTATGTCGTCTCGTGTTTCTTTTCCTAGACCTAACCTACATAACTTTATTTGCCTAAACCCAACCAAAGTAACCTGCCTCCAATTAACCTACATAATTTTATGTTAAGTACGTAACTTTATCTTAAGTATGTAATATCAACCACGGGGTAACATCAGTCATGGTTATTATACAGGATTGTATGAGGATACATGATGAATCTCTCCACAATGTCATCTGCCATGTGAAAGTGATGCCCTGTAAATTTGGATGAATTCTGATTGGCTGATAGGGTTTCCATTGTTCAGTAAGTCACTCTGTAAGTGCTCCCTGAGATATAACTTGCCAGTGTCTATATACTTGTGGTGTGGACTTCGCCATCCACTTAAGTTAGAACTATTTTTAAGTTAAATTATGTATTTAGAGCTCTTGTTATAGTTGTCATTCTTGGTGTGGATGGCCCTTAAGAACTAGAGCAACTAGAGGAATAGAGCATTCAATAGAAATATAACACTACTGAGATCCCCCTGTAACAATAAGTAAAGGGCGTAATTGTACTGTAAGTGAAAAGTTTGTCCTGCTGTGAGGTATGCAGGTCACTGGAAACCTTTGAACAAGTTATAGTCAGTGTGTCAGCTCAGAAGGAATCCAGAGTACCACATACCTGCGATAGCATGTTTAATCTAATCTGCTTTAGTCACCCATCGGGGACACCAGAGGAGTGGGTTTCCCTTAAAGCTTGTTTTTTTCCGTTCTTAAGAGGTAAACCTGGTTTCATTTGTTGGACTTTGGTTGGCCTCCTTGTGGCAGTAAATTGCACCACAAACCTCCCACGCAGTCCACAGGAAGATAAGACCATATCAGCAGTTGTGGCTGTTCATAATTTCATGTTGTCACAACAGTAAAAGAGACACACAGTTACACCGCACTGACAGCGTAAGAAGTAAAAAATACTATTTTAGGAATGGGTAGGAAAATGTAACAGTAGACAATTAGGTAGACAAACTTGTTTCCTCAAAATAGAGGAAAGGACAATGAGTCTTTATCAGATAGCAGGTCGGCGATGAGTCATGTGTGGGTGAAAGTAGGCCAGTCTGAGAATGAGAGACACAGGTATTCATGTGTGGGATGTAACCATGGAGTTCCACCACAGACCACGACCTCACCCTTGAATTTGTACGTCACAGAACATGTATGGATACCTGTGTGTATGATCATTCACATGCAGTGTGGAGTTCTGAGAGTTGGCACACCTGGAAGACTGGATCGATACAATAGCAGAAATAAGATATCCATAGAAGATAAGCAGATGTTGTTATACAAGTTAGTCCAGGAGACATTTGTTTACCAATGGTCTGCTGGTACCTAGTCTCGCTCACCAGACCTTTCTCAAGAAAAGAAAGGTCTGGCTGGGCCGACTCTCACTTTGAGATTGGAGAAAAAAACGCCCCGGCTGCTTCTTTCAACCAGTCACAATCGTTCTGGGCGGTGTCACAGCAACGGTGCGCTTGCAAAAATATTGCCGGGGGAAACAGGTTTTGGTGTAACACGCCCACAAAAATATCACCTACAGGACGTGAACCATGGCAGAAAAATGGCTACATCCCCGCAAGATCAAACACTGCAAAAGTTAGTAAAGGACATGTTGAAAACGGTTGAAAACTGCTACACAACCGGAGGTGGTAGGGCGGGACTTCAGCGGGTGGCTCGTTCCGCCCAATGAGAGGCTGATCTCTGCAGCGAACTTCCGCCCACTCAGACTAGTTGGTACCTAAAGTACAGACACAACTTTACTATCATAGCTCTTTTCAACGGCAGTGGTGAAATGATGTAATGACATTGTTTTGACGGCCATTAGTTTGAAAAATGTCCCATTGGAACGAAAGCCCATTTCTGCAACAATGCAAACGCCCCATGCTCCGAGGTCCTGTTTCTCCAAATATACACACTCCCTGCAGTTAGTTTCAGGTTCCCAGTGGCCTTTGAGCCACCAATCCCGGGTGTTTTTACCAACCCTTTGTGGTGTTGCCCAGCAGATTTTGAGTGGGTGTTTTTAACTGACCATAACCAAGTGATTTTTTTTTGCCTAAACCTTACTGCGCCTTTACCACAGTGTTGTTGACAAATGTATCCGCGGTTTACAGAAATATACAATATACATTTTTTCTGGCGATTGGGTTGTCCAACTTCAGGGAGTGTTTTTGCGATAACAGGCTCTCGAAGAAATGGGCTTTCAGTCCAATGGGATATTTTTTTGGACTAATAGGGCTTTAGAATTTAGGGCTGTCAGAGCAATTGGCAGTTCCTGCTGAAACTAGCTACCAAACTGTGCATTTTATTTTAATGTTGGCAAAGATTCTCAGTCATCCAGGTCATGGTAATCTTAAGTGCTATATCATGGGCAACTGGACTTGCTTGATTTCGGAGAACTGAAGAAGCCTCTTGGATGAGAGGTGAAACATCTTCAAGAAACTCAAGCAAGTCCAGCGGCCTACGATACAGCGCTTGACATTTTATTTTTATTTGAAAAATTTTGAAGTTACAGTCAGAAATGTGTAAGGTGAGCTGAGTTGAAGTTGAGGCTAACTCACTGTGTATCTGGTGGCTTTACTGTATAGGTTTCACCACTTTGACAGACATGGGGATGACTACATATTTTTTATATCCTTTAAAAACAGTTTTTATTGAATTGAACTGATCTGTATCTCTGTCTTTAATTAGAAAACAGAAAACTTGCCTTTTTCAGTGGTATAACGAGTCACGAAGTAAGGCGTAAATGACAAAAAAAACTTTAGACTTTAGCAATAACCGAAGAGATAAAACCTGAAAAAATGGCTTTATAGTTTGATTACAGACATACATGTGTGTGTTTGTGTGTCCACTCACATGTTTACTAGAGGAATTTGGGGCATTTTTCAAACAAGCAAAGAACCAGCGAGTGACATTTTTGGAAACGTATAAATATATTTTACATCTTAATACCTACAGCTGCTGAGCTGAGAGTGCCATGACTGTGTGTTACATAATTTAGGGTTTGTTTTGCTGCTATGACGCAACTTTAAATATGGCCCCACAATCCCAGGAGGTTAGTTTATAGACATGTAATTTACTTTTATAAGCCCAGCTTTAGTAGTTGGGAGTCAAAGATGAAGCAGGAAAAATAACTCTGCCAGTGTTTGCATGGCCGACATGAGCAATGCTTCGCTGTAGAATGATAAAATATTATATGAGAAAATATGAATAGAGCTCTTCAGTATGTTCCTTTCTGTAGTTTAAAACTGTTTATGAATTTATTCTCGATATGAGATGTAAAGTGCTGGCTAACACGGAAACTGATTCGTTCTGGTAAACATGCAGATTTACTGATACAGTGCAGTTCGTAAGTGTTTGGATAGTGATATGACTTTCATTGTTTTGGCTCTACTCCAGCATTTTGGATATGAACGGAATAAAAGACTGTGAGGTTAAGGTACAGAATTTCAGTGTTGAGGGTGTTCATTGGTGAACTTTGTAGGAATATTTTTACACACCCATTAGGGGGGATTGTATTTTAAAGAAGGCGACAGTTTCAACACTGTTTATCTGATGTGGATTTTATCTTCCTTAAATTGACACTGAAACTCAAAACTTTAACCTCATTGTTATAATTTCATTTTGAATTCAGTGAGTCAGAATAAAACTGTCAACCTAACTGAACACTTACAAGAGATTTTGAACTGACACAAAAGGGAACGCCTGATAGTGTTGTAGAATGCTTATGAGTAATAACAACCTCAGTTAGCTCCTGCTTCTGATTGGTTAATATTTAAAACAACAACCTAATTTTTGTGAAACTATAGAACATGCAGAGCACACAAGTCTTGAATGTGAATGTTCCATGTGTTTTGTGACAATGTTTTATTTTTGTATTTTTGAAGAAGACAGTTTTTCATAAATGATTGAAGCATATGCTTCATAAGTTGAAGCATATGTCAAATATATGATTAGACTCTACAGTGAGCATTTTCAAGACGGAGACGGTGTCACAGTAACTAACACTGTTAGCAAATTACCATGATCGTGTTTCAAAAGTTTGATTGTAAAACAAGTATCTATGATACTGAAAGGAAAAAGTTTGACATTTTGGGGAATACCCTTATTCACTTTCCTGCCAAGCATTAGATAAAAGGAATGACACCACTTTGATAGCTCTATGCTAACGCTGGCTAACTTAGCTTGGCACAAAGACTGGAAACTGAAGGAAACAGTTAGCCTGACCGTGTCCTTAAAGGCAACAAAATCTGTGGAATCCATACAGATACCAAAAACAGAGCCAGGGTAGCTGTGCCCACCTGTTTCCTGTTTCTATGCGAAGCTTAGCTGGCAGTCTCTTGGCTTTTGATAGCTTACATATTTAATGAGAAGAGACCAGAGTGTTCCAACCCTCACCTATGGTCACGAGCTCTGGGTAGTGACCGAAAGAACGAGATCGCGAGTACAAGCGGCCGAAATGAGTTTCCTCCGCAGGGTGGCTGGGCTCAGCCTTAGAGATAGGGTGAGGAGCTTGGACATCCGGGAGGGACTCGGAGTAGAGCCGCTGCTCCTCCACATCGAGAGGAGCCAGTTGAGGTGGTTCGGGCATCTGGTAAGGATGCCTCCCGGACGCCTCCCTTGGGAGGTGTTTCGGGCATATCCAACTGGGAGGAGACCTCGGGCCGCCCCTGGACACGCTGGAGGGATTACATCGCCCGGCTGGCCTGGGAACGCCTGGGGGTTCCCTCGGAAGAGCTGACAAAAGTGGCTGGGGAGAGGACTGTCTGGGCTTCTTTGCTGAGGCTGCTGCCCCCGCGACCCGGACCCGGATAAGCGGAGGAGGAGGAGGACGACGACACCAGAGTGGATTCAATCATCACAACTCGTAGTGAGAGAGCAAATTAGTGTATTCCCTGAACTGTTGAACTTTTCCTTCAAAGGTATACTACAGAGGATTTGGTTGCTGTTCGTAAACATGTTTGCCTGCGGAAGTAAAAGTAAAAGCTAACCCCAGATTCACTCTCATTTGGCATTTTGCCTCGCTATATTTGCATTTTATCAGCACTGTGCCTCTTGGATGCCTGTTTCTTACAGCATGGCTCCTGGTCGCTACCTTTTTATAAAGCCACAACTTCACCTGAGTGCTGTGGGGGTACATGCCCATAAACATCACAACACAGAAAGCAAGAAAATACAGGCAGAGAGCAGAGTCTCTGCAGGAAAACACACCATTACACACTTCTAGTGGGTTGTAAGTAATGATTGAGAGGGAATACTTATGTATGAGTCTATACATTATTTTTTCGGAAAATCCTCCGCAATATAACTTTAAATAGATTTTAATATACTACCCACACACATGGCTGGGAGATGACTGTCTGACTGTTACGCTGACAGACGAGGCCGACAGGTAGTGAGGTCTGCAGCGGTTGTTCCCCAGCCGGCAGGGTGTGGATTCACTTCCTCTGCCAGCACTGTGTCAGATCTCTGGCATGGGCCTCCACATCCTCTGGTGGGTGGAGAGATTCTGTGTTGTCTGGTGATGAAGTGCCCTGTCATTGCAGATGAATGAATGAAGGCATAGGAGACTTGGTGTGGGAATGGATGTTGTGTGAGGTGTGTTTGTAAGCATCAATGGGAATACACAGATAGAAGATATCCAGCATGTATGAGGGTCCTTGTATACATGGGTGTGTGTGCATTCCTTGATCACAGCCTTCTTTTGTGTATCCCTCCAGCTGACAGGAGCTTCCTGTTGTAGTAATTGTCTTTCTATATCCAGACTGAGGTGCCCTTTGGCCCAGGGCAGACACACAGACAGCACTTCAAATTCACCTGCTAGTCAGTGAAGAAGAGGCTCTCTAAATGACAGCAAAGGAGAGTGAAAGTGAATGGGACTAAGTGTTTTAAGGAGAATTTAGGAATGTTAAAACGTCATAGGGCCCTGAGGCCAATCAGTAAAAAATCAGCCTGAAGTGGCAGCAGCCGCTCAAGACGTTACATAACTTTTGCCTCATTTTGTTTCTCTTGAACCACACTTATCAGAAGCGAGGCCCCTGTAGAAGGAGCCCTGTATTGTTACTGAACAGAATAGTAACAAGATTAGACCTGGCTCGGCTTTGTGTGTGTAATAACTCCACCTCTGTGGCATTCATAGCACAGGCCCGGGTCACAGTTAAGAGGGAGAAAGGATAAAATAAAGCAACGGCAGCGCTCTTATCCGACGCTCCCCTCCCTTCTCCTTTCCTTCCTGCGAAATCAGATCTGAGCCCTGGCCTGTCTCTCCACCCGGCCCCCTGAGAGGGAGGCTGTCTGTCCTCAGCGCTTCCTCTCCGGCCTCTCCAACACGGGTGGCGCTGGGGCTGTTGTGTAACTACAGGTTGAAGGCACGATGTTATGAGGTCATCGCCCTGTGACCGACATTATGCCTGCATACTCCTCTCCAGCCGGGCTCAAGCTCCAGCCTGTTCCTCCCTTCCTGAGTGCATCCTGTGATGTAGTGAAAGTAGGTCTGAGTCTGGAGTTAAGTCACTGCTACAGTGGGCGCACATTCAGGGGATGGAAACAGTTACATTGACGCTATTATGTCATAATTCAACACAACAAATATATCATAAAGTTGACCTTGTCTCAGCAAAGATTAAAAAAAGATTAGATTTTTAAAGCTAACATTTATTGCAGAGCTATCACATTGGGTTGCATTTGATTCATGACATGTAAATATACTTTTAGCTGGGCACTTGTGGGGTTACAAATATGTCAACTTTCCATTTAGTCACTTTGTTTTTAACCTCAAGTGTCAGTGTGCTGGGATTGATCATCAAACAGCGTCTGAAACCCTTCCTGCCATGCTTTTGAGGCCTCCTCAGATTTTTGTGTCTTTCTGAAACCAACAATCCAACCAGCAGTCAGCCCCTCCACCACTTTGGGTCAGACTGACTCTTCCTCGAGTGCCACAATCAGTTTTTGGTTTTTAGTGAATATCCCCACAATTATTTGATGGATTGTGATTAAATCTGGTTTGGATATCTACATTGCCGAGAAGATGAATCCTCATTACTTTGATGAGCTCCTGACTTTTCCTTTACCACTAGAAATTTGGATATCCATTAAACCATAATAGGGTACCCTAATAAATTTGGTGATTCCCTTGACTTTTTTGACATCTATTGCATTGACTGGCATTGAATTTGGTACAGACATTTGTGTCCCTCAGTCAGGAATTGTAATCACTTTGTGATTTCTGAACTTTTCATCTAGTGTAATTGGGTCAACATTTCAATTTATCCCATACTTTGGTTTATCATTAGTCTTGCAGAGCCAGATCTATCTCCACAGCACTAAAGAGAGGTCTAGAATCATCGATAATGTTTCTGCTATAGAGGGAAAAAGTGCTCTGGCTTGTTTGTGTTTCTTTAAACCAATCACAATCATCATAGGGAGCACAAAGCCCAGGATGCAGCAATTGTGCTCTTTTGTAAAATAGTGACTGGGGTGGACTTGTTTTGGCGAAACATTTGCACTTGGGGAGGCGCCGAGCACTGTCATTAAAATGGCTCCGCAAAAGAAAACTCCACAAAAAACATTACAGTCATATGTCACTGTGTGATTTGGCTTTTATTGATAAAAGAGACAAGCATAATTTGTTGGTAATAACTGGTGCCCTGGAGGTGAAACCTAACTATACTTTAGCTGTGGAGGAACTCACTAAAGCCATTAAAACCCCAGATGATTGGCTAGCTGTATGTGGCTTTAGCAGAACATTATTACGATGATTTCACAGAAGCTTGTGTGAAGTGGAACGGATTGAGATATTTGTGATGTCAGTGTCACTGCAGCATGCGGCTGCCAGAGTTAAAAGATGTGGCAAATCAACTCCGACTGGCCTTGTCAAAAAGTGGATCAACATTGGACATAAAATTCCTGCAAGATGGAGTCTGGGCTTTTCATAGGTGTGTTCACAAGTTGTTTTATTCACTGTAGATCTTAACAGAAATTCACTGCTCAAAGCAGGCATACCTTATTGCACAATCCAAGTCTTCATCAAAGCTTGCCATTGTCAATGTTGTTAGCTTTAAGGTTGTTGTTGTTGTTTCCCATAGTGAAGGGGATTCGGAAGTGGTAACACGCAGATAGCAGAAGGAGGGGAGAATGCCTGCTAAATCAGCCGACCAATGGTTGGCTTATAGCCACAGTCTACATCTGGTGAGTCAGCCTAGTTTATTACAAATACCTGCAGAGCTAATGACATTCCCATCATCGTCAGCTGCACTCTTCTTAGCAAAGGTTAGCATGGTAACACACTAAATAGAAGTGGTAAACATGGTTAACACTGTACCTGCTACATACTGGTGCATTAACATTGCTATTGTAATAGGGTTGGGCGGTATACCGGTTTGTACCGAAAACCGGTATTTATTTTCGTTATGATATGAATTTTTCATATACCGCAATACCGGTGAATAGCCCAAACAACGTC
>NC_065514.1:24239168-24357919 GCF_006386435.1 Epinephelus moara | reverse complement strand
GTTTATCCGTGACATTGTGCAAATGTCCGTGGCGGACATTTGAAAGCGAGTAGATGACAAACAGTACAGTAAATTTGTAGATAACTCAAATATATGTAATAACTTAGGTGGAAAATGCTTTAACATTTCATGCAGCCTACATGCAGCATCTCGGCTCGGCAAACGGTAAACAACCCCGCTGGCTTCTCTACGTGTCGCTTCCGTATGCAGTCAGTGGAGCCCAAATGAATGGAGCGGAGCGTGTGTTGTGTTCAGGCGTTGTAAGGTAAATAACAAATTCCGGCACTTGAATAGGCCATAGCACAACACAGCAGCATGTCAAGTTGGCCGAACCTGAGCAAAATACCGTGAAATACCGTGAAACCGATATGATTTTTTCTTAAAACCGTGATATGAAAATTTTGTCATACCGCCCAGCCCTATATTGTAAGCATGTTAGCATGCTGACAGTTGCATTTATCCCAAAGCCAGCTCTGCCTAAGTACAGCCTCACAAAGCAGACTTTTGGTTTTGTTTCATGATTATCACTGAGGCGGTGTTTGGCAGCCAGTAAGAGGCTATGACGTTAGGCTTTCCGCACCGCCTTCAGATGGAACACTTTTGCAATGAGATGGTTGGACGGCACGTTGCACAAACTAGCTCAATTCAAGCACTGAACCCAACAGTCTGCTACACAAAGCATAATACTTCCTCCTACTATTTTGAACTGGACTTAGGTCTGACTTCAGCAGTCCTAGATGAGCAAATATTACATTGTGACACCTTCCCACAACTCACCCTTTATCACAGAACTTTTCAGCTGTTGGATTGGTGCCTGCATCTCTGACGATATAATACTGTTTTTGTGCTTATCAATCAAAGCATCAGAGAACTAAAACAGGAAATGTCTTTTAAATGACCACGCTGCCCTTGTACCGTAACGCTGTGATAGCCAATTAGCTGCCAATTATTACGCTCTTAAGTGTGTATTTTAGAAATGGAGCCTGGCTCTGAGCACAGTCACTAGTTTTGTTTAGACAGTGAGGGGGGACAGAGTCACAAAGACTCTCTTTGAGAAGCTCCTCAGGTGCGTTTTGTCACCACGGTCTGCGGCCTTATCTGATGAACTATGAGATGAAACCAGCTTTCTGTGGTCCACTTTAACATTTCCTATCGCAGAAACGACAACATTTTGTGCTGTAGATGGCCATGACGTGGTGCAGAGACCAAGTGGCGCACAGAAGTTGTGATAAGTATCAAATTGCTCCCGTCACAAAAACTGTCTCTGTTTCTCACATTTTGTGGCTCCGGCCTTGGTCCTCAGGAAAAAGAGTGCCTTTTGAAATGGAGCTGAATAAGACACATTATGGCAGCGCAGAGAAAAAGCTATCACAGCATTTAGGTAAGGAATGACAAGCGGTCAGACCACTTAACATCTATCTTAATATACAAGTTTAATGTGTGAGGGGGGAGTTTTAATAACTTTCGCTTGGCTCCTTTCCTTTGCCATATTTCATACACAATAATGAAAGTTTTTATAGGGATCCTTAAAATGAAGTACCACTGAAAAAGAATCTAGTAATGTGCGAGCAAATCACTTTAATGCCTAAACAGGAATGAGAGAGGCCTCACAGACTCTCCAGTATGGCTGGATAATGTGGGCACATGCAGTATGAGTCTGAGCTTGAATCTATGCAATGACTCAAGCAGCATAAGACAGATATTGCATCTTTACCATGTCATCGATAGTTTCCATACTAACTGAAGATGCTCCATCAGCATTCTCACACTGCTCACTGCTGCTATTTTTCTGTCCTGTCACTGTTACTGAGCCAGTGTGTGTACAGTTTAAGATAAAAGGCTGCTCCTATCTGTGGGCAGAGGGTGTGTACACCAGATCAGCACGCACATTATCGTCAAGTGAATATTTACTCTCTGGCCCCATGCCATGGCTTCTCTCTCACGATGGCATCTGACGTGGTTACTGTGCCTCTGTGCTCACTGATTATGCCCCAACACTTTGATCTGTCGAACGTTGAGTTCTTCCTCAATGTTTAGAACAAAAGTGGAGCTAGGTTGTATATTGTCATATGGACAAGCTGATACAGTGACAGCATTGATAGTTTGTGGAGCCAAGTGTAATAGTATTGCTGGCAGTGTCCACTGTGACATTATAATTTAGGTAACACCCTCATTATGGCTTAATGGGGCTGTAAGAGTGACATAATACTACAGAGACCCTCAGCTCAATGGAAAACCCCCTCGACAATGATCCGTCTTTGACCCAGAGTTGTGTTACTACGTCCCCAACACCTGCTGCTTGCCATTCTGCTGCTTTTTTCACACTCTTTTTCCCCACTTCCAGCGTCCCCCCTTTTTCCTCCTTCCACATCCCCCTTTTCCCTTCATGCTTTCCCTGCTGCCTCTCTATTCTTTCAATCTTACATCTGCCTGTGTTTTCCCCCTTTTCTGTTTGTTTTCTTGTTCTGTACAATTTCAGTTTCTGGCTCCTTCCTCATTTCTTAAAAATGCACTCTGAGAAAGAAAGAAACTAAACAGCTGAACATTTCCATGGAGATGCATTATCTACATTCAGATCTGAGCCTGGCTGCCACATTGAGTTGCTCTCTGTTTTTCAGCATTCATTTACACACAGCCTGGCACGGCGAGCTAACAGTACAGCGACAGCGATGATGAGGATGATGAAGACAATAATAATGGTAAGAGTAATGGAATACTACTCTCAGGTCTGTAGCGGCTGCTTACGCACGCATCAGAATGAGTCACAGGGAGGGGAGGGTCCTCCCTCCCTCTGCAACTCTGTGGTGAGGTATTAAAATAGTGAGGAGAGAAAAAAACTGGTTTGACAGACAGTTACACAATCTGGATTCTTTGTTATGGAACGCAGGCTAAGTCGTGGTGGATGTGTTGATGATGGGTATGCGTGCACATTAATGTACTGTATATATGAAGAACAATTAAAGAGGCCAGAGATGAAGAGAGAGGAGAAAGAGGGGGATGGAAAAACAATATGGTATATGAAAGAGAAGATACTGTAAGCTAATCCACCCTCCATAAGAAACGGTTAGACCACCAGACAGTTTGTGGACAAGCCAACACTTGAAGGGACAGTTCGCAAAACCAAAAATACATATTTTTCCTCTTACCTGCAGTGCTGTTGACTTAATAATGTAGATCATTTTGATGTGAGTTGCAGAGTGTTGGAGATATCAGCCGTAGAGATGTCTGCCTTCTCTCAGATTTAATGCAACTAGATGGCACTCGGCTTGTCATGCTCAAAGTGCCAAAAATGTATTTGAAAAAATCGAGAGCAATCCACAGACCTTGTTGTGAGCAGTTTCATGTGGGAACTATTTTCTGTCTACTTAACTACACCCGCCAACCATATCACCATGCAGAAGGAAGCATGCATCTACTCATAGATTGGAGGCTATTTCTCGTGACAGCACGAGATGTAAAGATTAATGGCGTCATCCCCAGCTGAGCCCTAATGTTAGCTAGCTCAGGTGAGTGTTTTAGATTTTGTGTTGAACTGCTCCCTTTAGCCAGATTGTCTAAGCCACTTAGATGTAAGAAGGTACAAGGCTGAAGCAGGAAGTTGGCCTGTGAACTGTATTGGATATTTTGGTTCTAATTTTTTAATTTAATTATCTTTTTTTTTGTGAACCCAAGGGTTTGTTTAAAACCATAATGGAAACCTAGCTACATGGCTGGGGGCAGTCTGTCGATCGGTCATACATACATTAAAATATGACCACAACCATTTGATGGATTGCCATTACATTTTGTACAGACAGTCATGGTTCACAGAGGATGAACTGTAATCACTGTGGTGATCACCTGACCTTTCATCTAGTGCCATCATCGGGTCATAGTTTTAATTTGTCCAGTACTTTGGTTTGTGACAAAATTACCTGCAAAAATAAAGGCATTCCCATCAGCCTCAGCTGTACTTTGTGTCATGTACTTAGCACAGATGAATAACAATAACTAGATACTGGATACCAAGATGGAGCCTATTCAGTCCAATGGAACTGCTCACTTGATACATACGCCAAAAAAAGTTTCTAACTTCCAGGTTTAATTCCTGGGTATGCAGCCAAATGAATATACGCAGTTCCTGCTCGACTCATAGACTTTACATTGTAATGATGTCACAGGATTTTGAAATATTCTCCTAATTGACCTTCCTTGCAGTTCAAGGTAGCCTGGTAAGACCATCTTGATGACATGAGCTCAACATTCTGTTTTGCTGTCAGTTTCAGCGAAGGTAGCACTTTGGTGCAGTTGTTAACATTGATGCCTCACAGCAAGAGGGTTCCTGGTTTGAACCCCCTCACCTTGAGTTCGAACCTTGGGGTGGGGGAGCCCTTCTGTGCAGGGTTTGCATGTTCTCCCTGTGTCAGTGTGGTTTTTCTCCGGGTACTACGGCTTCCTCCCACAGTCCAAAGACATGCAGGTTAGGTTAATTGGTGACTCTAGGTGTGAATGCGAGCATGAATGGTTGGGTAGGGGGTAGGCTCCAGCTCCCCCGCAACGCCCAACAGGATAAGTGGTTATGGAAATAAATTAATCAGTCTGTATCAGCCTGGCCCCGCTGCCACCCCAAACACATTCAGTGGGCGGAAGTACTCACCTTGATAAACAAACTCCTTTGGCCAATCAGCGTAACAAAACACTGTGTATATATCCTCATCACCAACGCAGCAAAATTAAGCTTTTGCCAAAGCCAGTGGGAAGAATGTCGGAAAACCTCTTTCTTTGCCAGAATCATAGTGAGTGTATACTCTTGTTCTTGTTTAATTGTTGTTATTGACTCTATTTCTGCAATAACTTCACTTATTACTTTACTAGGGAGCGGGAGCCGCCATTACTGTTCTGCAAGCTTCGGCCTGCATTTTACATCATCAACTACAACGCAGTCCCTGATTGGCTGCTTACATTGTCAACTACGGTGTGGATCGCTGATTGGCTCCATTGGATTTTAATTTTTGGAAAGTGTTTGGGGGCAGTGGGACCAGACTGATACAGAGAGCAAAACAGAATGTTAAGCTCATGTCATCAAGATGGTCTTACTAGGCTAGGTCTGAGAGATAAAATGGTGGTCTCTATGGGGAAAATGCTTTTTGGGCCGTAGGGGATTTTTTCACTGCAATACTGCGAGTGGCCACTGGGAAAAAAATCAAAGCAAGGCTGAGCTGCATTCCTGTTTGCCGTGTGGTAACTTAGTAAATGTTACCATACTAAATTAAGTTGGTTAACAAGCAAACAGTAAACCTTCTTAACACCAGCATGTTGTGCGTATGTTAGCATGCTGCTGTTAGCATTTAGCCCTAAGAACAGCCTCACAGAGCAGCTAGCATGACTCCGTGAATACAATCTATATATTACCAATAAGAGTTGACCAAAGCTATGAAAATAAGACAATTAGAGAATAAGAAAATAAGTTGTAATAAACTGTACTTTTTTTCCTTTTTTTGTTTTTAAACTCTTTGAGTTACCACAAACATTTGCAAAACATCTTCCTATATAAACATTATTAGTAATGGCTATGTTCAAAACCCTCTGGGGCAGTCTTTAACCTAGCTGGGAAAAGTGAGCTACTCCAGAAATAGCTTTATGTTCTCCCTGCGGTGGTTCTCAGGTCTGTGACAGAGGGAAGAAACTAACACACTAAGCTATAATTTTCTAAGGTATACAATACACTGCTCCTCTATTCATACGTCTTTCAGACACACACAAGCACATGCAGAGTGAGGAAATGAGGATACTTGTAGCTCCTGGGTATATATGATGACAATAGCACAACCGTTTAGTTCTAACGACACTTCAGTCACAACAGGGACACACACACTGTCAATTGTTCTTCTCGGCAGTGTGGAGTCATGCACTTGTTTGCTCAGCGCAGGACGGAGCTCCTTACTTATTTAACAAGAAAACACAAATACAAGGCCAGCTGAATGAGCCCTTTATTGTTAACACTGGTGTGCTTTAAATAGCTAAATGACTTTTTGCCTGCTGTATGTGAATGTGGTGACACTGGTGCCGAAGCCTCCAAGACAAACAAAAGGTTGTATTTTTCCCTCAGCGTTCAGAGTGGAGGTGTGCACGAGTGTATGTGAGCGTATGCGTACATGGTGTTTGCATGCCCACGTCTCACTGGCTCACTGGCAAGTTCCATAATGTGTCGACATTTCACCACTGCACAGTATCGCGCATCACATTTTCCCTGGTACAGATGCAGCTAGCTCACGTCTGCCATGTATGTGAGCAGGCATACATACTGTAGCTTGGCATTGTGAAGTAGTGGAATAAGTCCACACACACACACACACACACTGTTACACCGTCAACAAGCTGGAGAGCATCCACTTTGGCTGTAAGGTCTATAAACCAACGCAGGGCAACGAGGTCACAAAGTTATAAACACGACCGCTGCGTGAGTCACACGGTTCCCTTAAAAAAGTCTTGTGGCTTGAGGTATCGTTGGAAAAGCTCACAAAACATTCATGTAATAAAGTGAAACAAAAGTTTGATGTTTCAAGATAAATATCCAGATAATTTTATATCTGCATTCATATATCAAGCATTTGTTTAACAACAATTGTAGAAGAACTGAGTCCTCCAACAAAACTGGCATCTCCTCAGGTTCCAACTTGGCGTGTTCACACAGGAAAAATGGCCACTTTACAGCAAGTTATGCTTTAGAGACTGCAGCTAATGGAGGCAGTGACCAGCAAAATATGCCAACATTTTTCACACTGTCTCATTCATTCATCTGTTCATCTCACCATGAACCCTCAACTGACATGTCAACAATGGCGTCTGATCATCCAACTTTAATTTTTGGGCAACAGTTTCTTATTAAGCTCTTGGATTTTGAGGAGCTTTAGGGTGTTTTCATATCAGTTACCAGTGTTGTCTGACTGGAATGTACTGGAATTTCTAACTTTGATCCAATTCCTTGAAAAATATCGATGTTCAATACCATTTTCGATACCATTCAGTAAAATTGAACAGCAGAATGACTGAAGTAAACAATGAAAATAAGAGAGAGCGAGAAAGCATAACTGGTACCAGTGTATCGGTACTGAAGGGTATGAGTATTAAAACCATTTCAGATATGCAGAATAAATATGAATTGATATTTTTGGCAACACTGTTAGGTATGAATGATTTGTACCATATACCTAAGTACAATTGCCCCCACTCCCCCGCCGCTCAGCTTTCACATCAATAACGTTGTTTCCAAGTAGCAACCTCCACGGTTGACGAATGAACACAATTGTGCCAAAAACTGCAGTTCTTTGAATGGCCACTTGAGGCTGGCTCTAGAAGCAAGTTAATCCCTGTAGACACCCATGTTAAAATGCCAAACTTAACAGCAGAAAATTTATGACTGAAACATGTTTACAGCCTGGTACAATTACGTTTTTGGTCTCTATAGCCAACTTCCCCATTGATGACAACTGTACCGGAGGTGAATTTTTATGTTACTCACCGGTAAACATTTTGTTAGGCTTAAAGTTACTGGTGGCTGGAGAGGGGCCAGTTCACTTCCTGGGCACTGCCGAGGTTGCCCTTGAGCAAGGCACCGAACCCCCCAACCGCTCTGGGCGCCTGACCAAAGGGCACCCCCCTCACTCTGACATCTCTCCACTCTGTGCATGTATAGGTCCTGTTTGTGCATGTGTGTGTCTTTCAGACCTGTGTGTAATTGACAATTTCCCCTCAGGGGATTAATAAAGTAAATAAACTTAAACTTAAACTTAAACTTTTAAGGGCAGTGCCGCTGTTTATGACAGGCTGTCTGCGATGCGTTGCTATAGTCTGAGTTAGCTCCTCCCCAGCTTGACCCTCTGGTCCAAGTATCGTCACTTCTGGCTCCAAAAATCCAAGATGATGACAGCCAGAATGCCAAACTCAAGGCTTTAAAATGGGAGTCCACAAACCAATGGGTGATGTCATGGTAGCTACGTCCATTATTTTGTATTGTCTATGGTTGTTTCATATCAGAGTACACTTGCGTCATCATCTTGGTGACATTTGTTTATGTTGTCACTACAGTGCAGAAAAGCAATCACAAGATCCCAAGCCCATACAATGGAGGTATCCTTTGAATTATGTCTACCATGGTTTACATTTTGGAGACAATATCGAGAACGATATTATGGCTTTGCAGTTCAAAGGATGACATCGGCAGATGCTGCGTGCATATCCTGATCTCGAAAGGGGCAGGGGGCATTGAGAAATGCCTTTGCAACTCTACCCGCCAACTGCTTCTTGCATGTTTTGTAACAGTTGTTTTCACACCTGATGCGAACCGCATCTGAGTATCTCGGGCACAGATCGACATACCGTGTCTGGGCATGCTACACAGTGTTTACACTAATCAAACAAGCTGGACTTTGTGGTCAAGTGGGTTCCGGGTGTCTGATGTGAAAGTCTCCTTCGTCTCACATCTGCTCTGCACTGGTATGAGTAACGCTGCATGATCTGCTACAATTATAGCTCACAATCTCCTCCAATGGCAAATATCCCACAAACTGACATAGCTCAAGTCACAATGAGTTAAATGGCCTTTACATGCAAATTTAAAAGTATACAAGGAAATAATAGTGGCTGATGTCATAGCAAGTCAATTTGTGGTTTAATAATTTATTTGTCCATCTCTCACGGAGTGAACTTAATAGGGGTTAATATTATTAAATATTTGTCAAAGCTCTGAAGCTCCATCTCTATTACTATCATGCGCATATAACAGTTTTCCTGTGGTGTGACCAGGCCCAATTTGCACACCGTTGACACTTTTCCCAATGTTTCTAATACATCTAAAAAGAAAGAAAATGTTTCTGCTTTTCTTCGAGACCATCTTTACACAATTTATGCAGTTTCCCACCGAAGAAATCAATAAAACCTGTGGGCAAGAAACACACTGTTCAGAGTGTTAAAACAGTCTTACATGTATTTCCACCGATGGCCAAACTTTAATGATTACCATGCTTTTGTCATGTTTATGAGTATTTTATGTGGAAGGTTTTGCCAGGGGAATCCTAATTTAATTCCTAAGAACTTCTCAGTGTTTCTTTTTGCCCCTTGAGCCTATTTGATTACAGTAACCATAGCCTACAAGTTGCGTCATAAATGTCATTAACAGTCAGTGGAGTTACTGTAATGACTTCAAAGTGCACTATTGATCACAGTTGGTATGAAATCAGAAAGTCTCTGATGTCTTTTCAAAAATGCCTGCAAACGAAGAGTGCCTTGCTGATGTGGCAAATTTCCCATTTTGGCTCTTAAGAAATCCATGCGAACCTACTAATTTAGTTACTTCTAACAGCCAGTTTTCTTTGCAGGCTCATTAAATCCATGTGTCTAATGAACAGCGTGTAGTAGCGCGCGCTCTCTCTCGCTCTCTTTCTCTCCGAGTGTGTGCATGTGTGTGCGTCATGTTAATGCGCTGTATTAGAGCTTTACTTTGGGCCCAAAGGAATAGTTCGACATACTGTATTAGAAAATGAAAGAAACATAATTTGCTGATACCACTTTCATTTTTGTACACAAACTATGTAGCTGGAGCCAGCAGCCGGTTAGCTTAGCTTAGCATAAACACTGTAAACAGAGAGAAACAGCTAGCGTGGCACTGTTGAAAGATTATAAACCCCCACACCTCTAAAGCTCAAATAGCACCCATGCTGCAGCTTTGCGCTACATGTGTGAGACAGAGCTGTTTGTTTGCCCATTGCAACTACTTGGTAGTTGTCTATCATGCAATGGTGAGATGGCGACTGGTTGCAGGCGACAGATGGGTTTACAGAATGCAGCACAGTGACAAATCAAACACTTCATACCACCAGACGTTCTGTTGATGTAAAATGAGTACCTGCCATTCGATCTGCGTTCTTTTTTTTAAGATATTTTTTGCCTTTAATGGACAGGACAGTTAAGTGTGAAAGGGGGAGAGACAGAGGGGATGGCATGCAGCAAAGCGCCACAGGCTGGACTCGAACCCCAGCCGCTGCGGCAACAGCCTTGTACATGGGGCGCCTGCTCTACCACTAAGCCACCGACGCCCCGGACACATTCATATGAGGCTGTCTCTGTCTGTTTCTCACTGTTAGTAGTGAATCCAGTCTGCTGTGTAGTTCATACACTTCAGTGATAAACCAGAGAACTGCAAAGTAGCACTGATCAAAGACAGTCTTTTTCTCTCGCTACAAATAGTTGTGTAACACACATGTAGCCTGTGCCCCAGTGAAAAGGGGGAAACGCTACAGTTTCAAAACTAATTTGACATTTTTTTATAAATGTATGGTTTTTGCAATACCTGATTTAGGAGGTGCTGCCATCTCCTCAGTACCCTTCCTTCCCATGTCCATGCTACGTGTATAAATGATAATAAATTCATATATTCAAAACAATAGCTATGTTTCCATCCAAAGGTGATTCGAATCATTGGGAAATGAGCATTAAAAGAAATACGAATCCTATGTGTTTCCATTAAATGTACGGACTTTGGTGAAAACTACGAACTCGCGCAAGTTTTCCGCAGAACCGGAAACAAAACAAGTCTCACATTCTTCTTATTCTATGTTTTCTGGTGGTTGGCAACCAGCTTGTAAATGCATTACCGCCTTCCCGACCCGGAGTGTGGATATCACCATGGAGAGAGGTGCGCTACGACAGACTTAATTCAAACATAATTGTTTCCATCCCCTGTTTTGCGAATCAACATTTTTTCGAATCAACCAAAACCCGGCTGAAGCGAGCATATTTTAGTTTGTGCGAATCAGGAGATTTTAATTCGAATTTTGGCGTTTCCATCATAATTTTCCGATACTTCTAGATGCACATCTAAACAGGCTGATGGAAACATGGCTAATGTCTGCATTTTTTTAGCATGCCCCAACACAGAATTCGCATAGTCAACAAACTACAGTGGACTTACTTGATACTGTTTTACTCGTGCTGCAATTTTGTGGCCTGTGCTATAAAACTTTCAACCATTGTAACACCAGTGTGATGTGCGAAAAAAGTTAAGTACAGTCCAACTGGTCCCGGCCAATGACTGTATATAAAGATAGACGATGCGTCTCCATTTCCTCCCACTGTACAAAAACAAAGCCAAAATATCCTTGATTCGGTCGGTTCCATCTTGCACTGGTGACGTCATTTGGAGCCAGAGTCTGCGCAGTAGCAATCTCTACAGTATACTGCAGCCAGCCACCATGGGGCGATTGAGATATTTTGGCTTCACATCGTCCAATGCTCCTGGCCAAGAAATAGTCTGGCGCATATTCCCATGGAAGACAGCGCTTTTACACTATTGTTTAGCAGCTAAGCTAAGCTAACAAATGAACATGAAAGTGGTATCAATCTTAAGCATATTTCCCAAAATGCTGAACTGTTCCTTCCAGGGGATTTGTTAGCCTACCCCATTAAGAAAATTTGATATAAATTCTATGGAGTTTGACATGCGAAGATAATGCTTTCACCACGTACTTGCTCCTGGCAGTTTCAAGTGTCTTTATGATAAATGGCATGGTATCAGATTCTTACAATGAATATAAATTTGACCAAATAGGTCAGTTTTATGACATTTCATAGTTAAGCATTTCGTTGAGCCAAAATAGTTGGAGGAGAGAGAAAGAGAGAGACAGTGAGTGAGGAAGGGTGGAGAGAGGGGGGCTGTTAGTTCATGAGCTGGTGGCCCATCTGGTTTGAGTTACTGAAACCCCCCTCCTCAATTAGACTCAGCATGATGTCAATAAAACGTCAGACCGGAGAAGCTATCACTTAAATTGGGCCTGTCAAGTATTGTTCTTTCCTCAGCATTCCAGCGGGGACGATCAGTCTGAAATGATTTGTAGTTTGATTAAGGTTACCACAATGTGCCATTTCTGATTTGATTTGGGCGCTTGGCTGGAAAACGTTGCCATAAAAGTTGTTTGCCTATTACTGTGTATATGTATGCACACAGAGAAAATGCACCGAGGAAGGAAAACTAATGGTATAGAGTGAAAAAAGCAAGCTAGTTTCAACTTTGAACTGCTCTGACACTAATTTTCCATGTCTCTCCTCTCAGTCCTTGACAACATTCCTCTTTTATTCAACTATTCTAAAGTTTTGCCATCTAACTCTCAGATTTATGCTTGGATATTAAAGTTCTTACCATAGGGAGGTTTGGAGAAGCAGTGGTGACATTTATGTTTCTCCTCTCTTATTACACTGCGAATTTATTAGGAGTTCCCTGGTTTCAGCGACGGGAGTTTCCCAACAAGACTGTCTCCTCTCTTCTGCAAACCATGGATCATCCTGCAGCGCCTACGTGCTGATATCCAGAATTATTGTTGTCATCTTACATTTCTGAATGTTTGCACCGATTGCAGGCATGTTTCCAGAGAGTCAATCCAGGGCCTTAAAAACGGCGATCCGTGGAAAAGGTCACACATTCCCAACCGCTCCCAGTGGGAAAACAGGAGAGTCCACACCTTCCCAGGAACGCAGAGGCCTACTACCCTGAAATCTGACAACAATTACCACATGAATTTCGGCATATTATAATGCCAAACACTTTTTTCCTGCAGACCTCCACTCAGTGGTGTTCAGCAGGCTATTTGATAGTTTTAACTGTCCATTTAAAGTATTTAGGCTTCAACTAAATTTGTTGGAGAGTTCAAAATTCACATTACAGATGCTTAAAATTCCAAGTGCAGTGATACACAGGCTCAAAGCTCTGTAAATCACAAACTCCTCGCTACACGTCCGTGTCACTGAACCACCGAGCCTCTACCGACATTGCGTCTCGAATTCCAGTGTGCCTCGTGAACATAGAGATTTAATCAAGTGTTGTGAAAATGTGACAGCCACGGTTTAACAGCAGCGCACTGAGAGAATAGACGACCTACTAGCTGCCTCTGAATCAATGCCAGAGCGCTCTTGAAGGTTTAAGAATGCTGGTGATTGCCGTAATTGCTGTGCAGCAGGGATCTGATACAACTCATACAGAGAAATAAAAAACTTTAATACTCGTATGTTTCTATAGGAACCTCTCAAACATTGTAAAGATGTGGTCTTGGTTAACTGACAGCATATACACTTAGCTTTTATGGTACAAGCGTGACTGAAACAGCTCGAGTGAAATTAGATTGCTCTGTAGCTCATGTTCCTCTGGAATATACTTTAAAAGCCGTAGATACAGTGGTGGACAAAATAATGGAAACATTTTAAGATCAATTTCTTTTACTGCTATCATATTAAGCTGCTGATTAGCTGAACTATATGAACAATGTGCTGTATATGTGCAACATATTGTGTCTCTGTTGTCCAGCTTCAGCTTGTAATGCTGTACTTGTTTTCTGTTGCAGTTTGTGTGTCAGTGTATAATAATTTCTGAGATTGTTCCTTTAACATATTTTTTTTCTGCACCTGCACTTCAGTCACAGATGACTTGGCCTCCTCGGAGCTCAGTTAATTGTCTCCTATTGTGTCTAAACTTTGAAAACTCATATCAAAGAGATGATTGCCAGATCTCTTTTATAGCCGACAGATGCTGCCGACTGGTATTCAACCTTAGATGACCCACTTTTTGAAGCACTGTTTGTAAATGTGATTAGAGTGCTGCCGAAATTAAGTTCTTTTCCATGTTTACATTACGTTGTCTACACCCTGTGGATGGATAATACACACAGTATCCCTTTTATTAAGAACACTGCCTTGTTTATGCAGATGGCTCAATTCTGGCCTGTGAGTCACTTTTAAGTAAAACAATAAGTATGAAACATCAAAAATCAGGTCGAGGGGTTCAGTAAATTAAAGTCTAAGATTAGCAATCAATAGGATTCAAGATCTTTTGATTTTTCCCCCCACTCCTAAAACTTCTATTGTTGGGGTTATAGCAACGCACCACCATTTAAGTGGTTTCAACATCAAATATAATGACAAGACAATGGGTCATTTTGACACAGTGCTATTTAAACACATTTTTAAAGGTATGCTGTACAGGATTTCCCTAAAAGCCAATATATATACTCCTTTAAATGTAATCGCTCTCAATCATCCCTTATAAAACCATTGTAAGTGTGTGGTGGGGTATTTATCTGCAGAGACCCCGCCCTCTGCCTGTATTTTATTCTTATGTTGCTTTGTTTGGGATGTTCCTGGGCACAATGCATAGTGAGGTTGGGACTTTATAAGACCCAGGACACATGCAGCATTTTTTGCGCCCTCAAATCCATTGTTGTTAACGTAGACGTGCAGAAGTTGCACTCATAAGCAAGAGCAACACCATCGCAACGTGCAAGTGCTAACAAGTGCCTCCTTTTTAGAGTACGATGGCTGTGCCCTGGGGATAAACAAAGTTAAAATTTTGGAACACAGCAACACACTCTACATGTCACGTGACAAGGAGCAACCAATCACAGCTGGCAGAAATCATTTCTTTCTTCTGTAATGATCAGTCTATTGTAAATGTATGGGAGAATTTCATTATTTTAGTGCAGGGCTATCCAGAGCTTTACATCAATCCCATGGCAGCATGTCCTCATATAACAGTTCATATGATATCCTACCAATTAGCGTGCCACAAATACTTAAAATAAAGTGAGGTACTTAATGTTAAGTTACCATGGTTAGGTTTAGGAAAAGAAACATGGTGATAATGTACATTAAAGTGAGTCAAAGTTAACACGTTTCTGAACATCGGTCTTCTGATTAAAGTCCTGAGGGAAAGTCCTGGGTTTTGTGACCAATCCACCACGCCAGCCTGCCTCCTTAGAGTACCACTTCCTTCTCTATTCCTGTCAGTGCATTGGTCACATGACCGCAGTCTTCCCAAATTCATGGGTTATACACAAATTATTGACTTATAATTACGTGGGAAATGCCTTGAAGAAGATGAGAATTGAACTCTAGATTTCTGCTAAGTAGGCTATGATACGACTTGGTTTTGGTAGCGTAGCAACACCAGGCGTAACCTGCCTCTGTGCCCTTTAAAGTTGACACAGAGTAGGCACAACAGTAGCACCTAATGCTCAACCTTGCATTTACCAGGTGGTAAAACACGTGGCATGTGTCCTAGCTCTAAAAAGGTAGTAACCAGGTGCCAGACCTTAAGCAGCACGCATCCAAGAGGAAGCTACGAAAATGGTGGACACGGTGCAGAAAACAAAACGCAGATATAGCACGGCAATACACGAACAAGTGAATGACAAAGCTCATTCTAGAAGGAGGGTGGCGATACAGTTTACAAGCAATAGCCAACATCCATACATTTTCGTAACCACTTATCCTCTTGAGGGTCGCGGGGGGGCTGGAGCCTATCCCAGCTGACAATTCCAGCATAATATACCTTTACCAGTCAGTAACAAATACTGACATGTAATTTTAAAATGAGCTGGAGCAGATCATCCATACCATAGTTTGACCCAGTGGTTTTTAGTTTGTGTATATTAGACAAACATCCAATGGTTTTATGTGTGTTTAACTAAATCAAGGCTGACATATTTTGCATGCTCTTCGATTTAACTGACATCTGTTCACAGTGGACATGAAGCAATACGAATCAGTCAGGCATTACAGTCTATGACGTGAGGCTGGTACTAATTTCGCTAGTGGTGAGGTTAGTGCAGATTGAGACATGAACCAGTCCAAGTTCTCTGTATGTCAACAAGGTGAGCTCATGGGAAGTCCCTGATTCTCCCATGTCAGACAGACAGAGAAACACATTTTCTCCAGCTCTGGCAGCCCAGTCCCAGGCCTTTTCTTTTTAGAGGCTTCTAATCCTGGCGGGTCCATGGTCTGACGTCACAGGGCCGTTCCCCCCACCCCTCTGTCTGCCGATGTGCCGTACCCACACTCTCATTTCCTCCGCAGCTCACGAACACCAATCTGTGCTCTGGTCCTTTTGGCTTCTGACGTCTGAGCATCTGATTAAAACAGACTGCCTCATCTGGCCAGCTGAGGGGGTTAAGCTTTACAGAAAGGCGGTGCTGAGTGAATATGTGGGCTGGCGTGGGTATGAGGCAGCCAACCAAGATCCCTCTACTCCCCTCTTTCGTTCTTCCCCACTTCCCCTGTTGTATGTCTCCTAAAGCTGCATCATGTGACCAGGAAGTGTGGCTCCCCTCCATTTCCCCTCCTGACAGAAAGGAAATATTGTAACAGAGGGGGCCGGCGCTGGGCTCTGTTACGTCGCTGGTTAAAAATAACTGGCATATTTAAGGCTGCCGAGGAATCCCAGGGCAGGCAAAGGCTGGACAGCCTGCCGCCCGGCAGGAGCTCTCTCCTCCCTCTCAGTCTGTTTCTCGCTGACTTCTCGCTCCCTCCGCTTCCTCTTCTTAACCCATTTTAAGCCCTGCAACATGACCACGACCACCACCCCATACCTCAACCACATTTTCCTGCGTCTGTGGAAGCCCACCACTAAATTATATGACGCGATGAAAGCTCGGTGTTGGTCGGTTGCATCCCAGCCCGACCGCAGCTCTGTCCGGCTATAGAGGCTTGGCTGGGATTGTCCAAACAAACAGCCCCCACTGACTCAGACCTCATCCATATGCATACCATCACACAGCAGAACTGTCAACCAGCCCCGTCTGTTAGCATAGGAGCCCTTTGGAAAACAAATACAGAACTATTTTGTCATAAAAATGACCAGAGCTAATTTCTGTCACAGGGATGATTTATATACAAAGCTCTGCTTGCTGGTGGACGTCTGGACCACAGTGACAGGTGTGGTGAGCTCTTTGGGCCTAAAAACACCAGGCCTGGATCCGTCACAAAGCGTTTTAGATTATTATGAATGAAAAAGTCGTGCAGTCCTGGTCCGTATAACAACTATAAATGAGCACTTAGGTGATGTTACAATCAGCCACATAATTTGTAATGTGAATGTTTCAGAATTTGTTTCAAATGTACAGATACAGATACAGATCTACAAAAATGATATGAAACTGATGTAATTTATTGGGACTATTATGAATTTGCAACTATTTTGATAATCAGTTAATCATTTCAGCCATTTTAAGCAGAAATACCAAACATTTACTGCCTCCAGGTTCTCAAAGGTGATGATTTACTGCTTTTTTGAAGTGGCGTCCCCAGGAATTTTTTTTACAGGGGTGGCCAGATGGAGCCACTAAAAAGCGTTGGGGTGGCACACCAAAACCAAAAGCCATAACTGAATTTCAGGAATCTGATTACACTGTTGAAGTATGTAGGCTTGTTCACAACATTAACATTGAGTGCCACAAAAATCCTGTTGTAATGTGTTATGAATCTATACGAAGGAGCACATTGATTGTAAAGAACAAAATATGCACTGGGAACAAGCGTTTCAAGTTTAGCGGAGACGCGTGGGTACCCATAGAACTCATTTTCATTTATTTATCTTGAGGTGAGAGTTTAAGGGACACCTTTGAAAATGGCCGTGCCTGTTGTTCCTTTTCCAAAAACTGACCTTACTCTGTTATTTAGCCCCCTTCCTGCGATGCTATGCTAATATGGTAGTTACCAAAGGATGCCTTAGGTTGTCCAATAACACAAGACACCATGTGCCATAGCCTCATAAACACAGTAGTGTTGGCCTCCAATTTTTTATTTTTGCCAGGGGGGGCAGTCATTGTATGGCCCCCCTTGGAGGCTCCACTGCTCTTTTGGTGTTGTATATCACTGTTTTAATTGCATATCTTGTTGTTTTTGGACAAAACAAGCACTTCGAAGTCGTCATCGTGGGCTCTAGGGAATGGTGATGGACATTTTTACACTACTTTTGACATTTCATAGCTTACAAAACTGAGTGATAATAAAAGTAATCATTAATTGCAACCTTAGAATTCATTTAAATGCCTGGTCATCAGCATGGTTTTCATGCAACTTGAAAAGATGTTGGTTGCAAATATAAGGGTGAAAGAAGGTGTTGAATAGTGGACACTGGGTGAAAAGACGAATTTGAGTGTAAAAAGTTTTGCCAGTGAATTTTTTTAATTCTTTCTGAGATGAAGAGTTATGACTCTAAACTAAAACAAACAAAAGAAACGAAGTACAAGAGGAAAAGATAATTACAATCAGACCTATAGTTGGTGCCTTTGTTGCTTGAGCTGTTGAAAAAGTTTTTTGGCTTTGCACGGACACAAAGTTCCTAAATACATATATAATTGCATTAGAGCTAATGCGAGGTGGAGTGGAGAGAAGTGCAGCACGGAGAATCAAAAAAGCTTGCCTCAGCTTTCAAGAATTAAGGAAAGAATGAAAGCTATTTTTTAATTACTGAACAGCATCTGGAAGAGAGCACTGAAAACCTCAATATCTGGAGTTATGATCCGCTGGTACTCATATTCACTTGGGTGCTTTCCAGGAGGGGGAACTTCACCGAGGGACGCTGGTGGAAACCATGTCAGTCACATGCACACCGATGCGGGGGGGAAGCCCGAATACTCAAGAGTTGTGCAGTTGAGATATTTGACTACTCACACTCTATTTATTTAATATTAATGTTCACAACTGTGTGACTGGATCATCTACTGCGTTTGATCTCGGGTTAAATATTAGCATAACCACAGATTATGTCAGCCGCACAGCGACTGTTTTGAAAATATTAAACGTCTAAGCAGTCGAAACTCTTGACGCAGCCAAGAACAACACCTGAGCTCACCTTTAAAACAGTAATTCTTTTGAAGGTGCTTCTTGGAGTATGTGTCATAACAGCCACACTTAATCCACGCTGATAATCAGGACACTTGTTGAATTAATAAGTGGAAAATGTGACCCATAAAGTATCGAGTTATTTCTCATCAGCTGTCCTTGTTTGTACAACAACATTACCTCAGTCTCTCCACATCCGATTCTTGCAGTTATGTCACCGATGGAGCACACCATGTCAATATCTGCGACTGAGCAACACTTAAAATGATTCATCGTGGGCAGGGTATTGCAGCTTTCAGATTCTCAGCACTGCATCCAGTTAATACTTTAAATGTTGCATTAACATATTCCACACAAGGGTTTTGGTGTGAGTTACTAAATTACCATGACTTCATTGTGTCAGGAAAAAGCTCACAGTGGTGTCATCTTCTCTTCCTTTATCTCTTTTCTCTATTCCTCATCTCTCTGTCATTATTGCCATGCAGAGCACCTCAGTTGTCAAAGTCAAGTCTTTGTTTTCGGGATCATTTTCAAAACCATTATCTCCCACCATAAAGAATATGGCTATAATGACACAGCTGCCATTGTGTTCCTACCTGCTGTAGGAAGCAGGTCTTCAAGAACAAGACATGTAGTTCAAACACTGTAGGTTTAAAGCCATCTCTCCTACCCACGCAATGAAAGAAGTAAGACAATACACATATTACCGTTTGGATTCTCGTGAGATAAAGTGTCAAACAATTAACAATGACATGCCCAACAGGATACACTTTCTGTTTACAAAGTTTAATTGTAGTCTATATTTTTCCCATTGTTTTTTGTTTGCCAACCACAGAGACGTGCATTCGTCCAATTTAAAGCCTTTGAATGAAGACACCAACACACGCTGACTGTAACCGTGTCCTGTTGAAGTGACGGCATGTTTGTTGACATGCCTAACGGACAAGATCCTGATGCAGCAGGATCAGCGGCGAGGGCTTTGTTTGCTCTCACACTGAACTCTTGAGTCAATGTGTCTAATTATGTTGGAGAGAGAGAGAGGTTTGTGTTAGCTTGCTAGCTCTGAGCAAACACTGCCTGAACCCAATTCAAATTCAACACTGAGCAGTTCTCAGCATTTTAATATTCCCAGGTACGGTCTGTGTTCTTTTTCCCATACAGAATTATTACACCTATACTGAAGTCTTTTTAATGGAGGGGTTTTGGTAGTGGGAAAGAGTGTGTAATTTTTGTTCTCCCAACACCTGTTTCATGAAGCATTGCACTAAAAGGTAGACACACAGCAACTCATGGACTGGATTATTATTCAGATTAGGCCTTTCTATATTTCCTATAAATCTCTGACATTTGTGCCAAGAAAATAAAGTGTATATGTGCTACATGCTAACTTACACATAACCCTAACTGTAAATGTAAAAAATAATATAATAAAATACATTAAAAAATCTTAATCTTAATAATTTAAATCTTAAAAATATTAAAGGTCCTGCCGATTTAAGGGGTTACATTGGCAAAAATGGAACATAATATAATAAGTATGTCTTCTTTGGTGAATAAGCTGTTTATGTCTACGTACTGTAGGGAGCAGGTCCTCGTCCACGTAGTCTGCCATGTTTCTACAGTATCCCACAACAGACAAACTGAACATTGGCTCTTTTGTGTGTGGGAAAAACACAGATTTTTAACATGAAACTGCTTAATTCTGTGTTTTTAGCAGTTTGAATCACTGGCTCCATTTGTTTGCAGCACACATGAGCATGCACTGAGCTAGCAACGAGCCACACAGCATCAGAGAAACACTAATTTGTAATGTGAAAGTGCTTTATTCAGCGTTTTTACTGGTTTTAATAATTGCTCCATTTGTATAGGGTAATTCAGCTCCCGGTAAAAACCTGAAGGAATTCTTACCGGGAGTTCACGCATGGCACACGGATGAAGTTTCAGCTGGTTGCAATCTGCAATCCTCACTGCTAGTCACCATTAAATCCTACACACTACTGCTTTAAATGCTGCTTTGCAAGTGCATGCATGTGTTGCATGGTGGCTGGCTCCTATTGCAATCCAGTGATGCAATGTGAACCCAGCCTGTACCCACAATACTTTGCATAATTACCTGTAAGCACAGGTATAGTCATTGCACTGAATCTATTATACAAGTGGAGCAAAGGCAGATAAATAACAAAGTGCTATTGTTTAAGTTTTTATTTATTGACTACTTTTTTTAAATAGCTGATACAGTAGGTTAAGGTGTGCTTTTGTCCACCCAGGTGAGGCCTATGCCTGCAGGTGACCCTCCAGATATGATTTAATAATACTGCCGGTGTCAGACTGACAAGATGCGCTGCTTCACACACACATTTCTCAGGGATAACAGCAGTACGGTTGCTATGAATACAAACAAACCTCTCTCTTTCTCCCTCTCTTTCCTCCCCCCCTCGCCCCAGCCTCCCCCACGTGCTCCCTCCCTCCTTCGCGCGGCTAATGTTTTTTTTCCGCACTTGTTGCCAAGCAACGAAGGCGTGTCCAGCAGCTCCGGTAATTTAAGGCTAACACTCACGCGGTTGTCTCAGTTCAGGCTGCCGGTCCCTGCATGGCAACAGGCGCGAGGGGTTCCCCCGTCCGTCGCCCCTCTGTCTTCCCGTACAAAATCAAAAATCGCTTTAGCTTTTGAAAAGTTGAATCCACAGTGGCTGCTCGTACCCGGCGCGCCCATCCGCGGCAGCATGTACTGGGATACGGTATAACGCGCGACGCGGAGCAGAAACTTTCAACCCAGGGATAGTGAAGGCAGTGCAGTCACAGCGAAGAGCAGCCGACAGGACTCCACATCCAGATTCTCATTGATGAGGTGTGGAAACTTTTATTTTTTATTTTCTCACTGATGCGCATCTACTTATGGACTACAGCAGACTGCGCTCCCTGGATCACTCCGCAAGGATTTACCATATTTTCTCTTTAATTTCAGGCAGCCTCCAAATGACGTCGAGATGGCTTTAGGTGGGACGCTTCTGCCATCCATATCCACGTTCGCCAGCGGCCCCACTGTCAAGAGTAAATCCATAGGAAGTGCCAATCTAGTGAGTAGCCCGTGGTCACTTTCTTATATTATCACACGCCAAATAGCCGTGAGCATCAACGGGTCTGTGAGGGGGAAATATGTAGCCTGTGCGGCTTTATTTACAGTGTAGTTGTTTTGTGTCGCTCCCATGTTATTATGGGCACAGGCAGGGCTTGACACCACGCTCTGCTGGGGCGTGCACCAGTTTACACAGGCTACTCCAGCAGGTTTTCAGACCGTGAAAGCGCACATGGGGTACTGCACCCTTTCCTAGAAAACACCCAGATGTGATTATTGTTTTTAGTCAGAATCAGCTGTCCAGTGGGCTTCACACAGTCCTCTGCTGCTTACCTTTGCCACCACTGCTGCTTTCCAATGCAATTTGCCAGTGAGAATAATCTGTATTCTAGGAAGTACTCTGTGCCAAGGACACTTGCTGCACCAGACTGAGCTCTGTAGCTGAGCTGTCATAATAATCACCCTCCATTACAGATCCCACTTCTTTCCCCCTTCAAGCTGTGACTTATACTTGAATCTTATGCTGTTATATATTAAAAACAAACAGTGATTTCTAAGTAGGACAGGACAAGTGTGATTTTTTTTTGGCTGCTCTCTGTGTGTTATAAACAGCAGCATGACACAAACAGCTTGTAGCAGCGCAGTCATTAATGCTTCTGTAACTTTCCTCTAGAGATGGAAGGAGGAGTTGTCCCTTCTTAAGAAACCCAGCGTGCCAACCGGAAGCAGCTGTCCTGACCCAGACCATCCCACTGCCACCAGCACAACAAGCCCTAGCATGTCCAAGAAAGACACTGAGCCTGACCTGGACTTGGACTACGACTTTATTCTCTCAAACTCCATTCTGCAGCAACAGCAGCAGCAGCAGCAGCAACAGCAGGAGGAGGCCATGGCATGCAGCTCTGCCCAGACCCTGTCTCCTTCCCCCAACTCTTTCTCCTCGTCTTACCCTCTCCCCTCCCCTCAGGGCACCGCCAGCGAGCTGCTCTACACCATCCCAGACATCAGTGACGTCTCCCCTTCTGGAGGCTTCGTGGCAGAGCTCATGAGACCCGAGTTGGACCCGGCGTACCTCCACCCCACCAGCCTCCACGGCAAATTCGTGGTAAAGACAACTATGGACATGGGAGAATACAGCCAAGCCGTGAACGTGAGCAAGGCCTGCGTTACGGCCGTGTCGGACCCGACTGCTTCGCGCGCCTCTCCGTCCTTTCCGTGCCACAGGATAAAGCAGGAGAACCCCAGTAACTGCACCATCTCGCAGCCCATGGACCTACACCTGGCTGGGGTGAACTCCCAGGGCCGAGGGAGCCAGCAGCAGCGCCCGTGCCAGTTAGAGCTGCACGGCTTCCCCGGCGGAGGGAGACCCATGACAGGCGGCAGGCTATCCTCATCCTCTTCCCTCTCCCCAGACCATCCTCTGAGCCGGGAGCACCAGGTTCTGGGACATCCCCACTCTCAGATCCCTCTACCTCCCCAGGGATATCACCATAGCTCCCCGCAGGGCTACACCTCCTACCCTCAGCCATCCTCCATGCAGTACCAAGGTCAGAACACAATCCTTATTATTCCAACCTTCTTTATATCCTTTCTTGTAATCTCTTGAAGCTACTGAATGCTTAAATGTGGAGAGAACACACAGACTAACAGAACAGATTAGACAACAGGAATATAAAGTCCATGGAGTCTATTTAAATACATCTTATACAACCTTAAGGGCTTTAATTATATCCCGAAAAGCAGCAGTTCAAAAGGACTGAAACCTACATGGCCTTGTACAACAAAACCTCTTTTCATCATGGAGTTCTTTAAACCAGCCAAAAAACAAGATGACATTACCAGCGGTTTAACAAAATACACAGTTTTCTTTTAAGCTCTTTAAAATTGGCTGTTTTTAAGAGGAAGGCTGAAGGTTTTTGCATCTTAAAGTTGAAAGTTTATGACATTCTGCTGTGCATCTGAAGCAACTAACTGCTCTCTTGTGAGCCAAACATGACAACCTGTGACCTTTTATATCTGTTACATGTACACACTGAAGCTTTTCTCTGTACATGATGATGACCCTGATCTTTTGACCCCCACAGATCCCCTCATGATCTCCAGTGGGGACTGCTTGCCGGAGGAACCAAAGCCTAAGCGTGGTCGGCGCTCCTGGCCGAGGAAGAGGGTTGCCACACACACGTGTGACTACGTTGGCTGTGGGAAAACTTACACAAAGAGCTCCCACCTCAAAGCGCATCACCGCACGCACACAGGTATGTAACTCCGTGTTAGATGTTCCTTAAAGTCTTTCATATCTGATTGAATGTTGCAGGTAGAAGAAGTATGTTTCTGTTTTTTAGTTGGTGTTTAATGCAGTTGTTTTGTTCCGTTTTTATTGTCATGAGCTAATTACCATCAAAACAAGCACTTCACAGCGAGTTATTGACTCATGAATGGGGGTTAGGTGGGTGGGGGATGGGGAAGGGGACTTGTTTGGCAGGTGCAGTGAAACAGGTTGATACTGATCCCTGCTCAAACACAAACTCCAGGCTCATTAGCGTGGCCTTTATACACTAGCTGTAGGACAGGACTGACCTCTTTTCTCCTCGAGGCGGGGAAGGTTGGACCAGTTTAACCTCAGGGCCAGCACTAACTGCCCCATGTGTGTGTATTGTGTTTTCATCAAAGGGGAGAAGCCTTACCACTGCGACTGGGAGGGCTGCGGTTGGAAGTTTGCACGTTCGGACGAGCTCACACGGCACTACAGGAAACACACAGGCCACCGGCCGTTTCAGTGTCAGAAATGTGACCGGGCCTTCTCAAGGTCAGACCACCTTGCTCTCCATATGAAGAGACACTTATGAGACTTGCCGATGGATGAAGGCTCCATAAAAAAGAACATATGTTAGCAAGAACTCTGAACAAACTTGTGACCTACTCTTTTGAAAAACCATAATTTGCCTTCAAGCCGTTGTCAAGCGACAAGACAAGCTGTGGTGTTCACGGCAAAAACAGCATTACTCCTTCAAGAGCCTAGAATTTCTTCTCAAGACTGATCCCGTCTTCGCACGTCGTGCAGGCGACTTGAAAGGACCTCTCAGTCAGGGTTGTAAACTTTTATGAAAGGGACCAAACTGGAATTTGTCTTATTTAACCGACAAAACTTGGAGGACCAGGTGCCAACGACTTTTTAACTGGAAATGTATTTTTGTCAGGGAAACCAGGAGCAACAGACAAACATCTCCAGAGGCCTTAAACCAGCAACATGCCAATGTAGGCTCTGTTATCAACACACTGTCCAAATACTGTATTAATAAATACATCTATATTTATATACACATTTCACCTGCAATGCCATTAATTTCAGGTACAATGTTAATTTATACAGAATGGTGCTCAGTGACTCTGAAGAAGGCTTTTTTTTAATCAAAGAAAAGGTACCAAAGATAAAGGAAAATATACAAAAGGGTGAAAACTATGAAAAAGTGCCATACGGTTGTTTGTGTGTTTCTCGGAAACCTCTCTTCCACAATCTGACTTAAATCAGGTGAACACTTCACTTATAAATGGTGATGGCAATCTTCAATGCACTGCAGCTGCAAAGTGCAATAATTTATATGAGACATTCATATTTTTGTATTGAATGAGTAACTCTGAACAAAGATTTTTTTGTTTATAGCCAAAAAATATGTAATATAATCTTGAATTTTGTACATTTGTAAATAAAATGCTTTGTTATTGTTTTGTATTTTACACTATAATAAAATAAAAATGTATTTGAAATAAGACAGTGACCTTTATACTCTTCACCATCATTATCTCATAGAAAACAAGACAACACAGATCCTCCTGGAAGTGTAATGGAGACGCACGTTTAAATGGCAGCGATAGCTAACAGTCAGCTCACACACAATACCCCCCCCCCAACGATAATAGCGAGATGGCTGCAGGCGTGCTAACACAATGTTGCTGTTAAAAAGATCCTCAAAAAAGGTACACTCCTACAATGTCCTGTTTCCATGGGGTTCTCTTTCCATCTGTCAGTGGGAAGAATGGGGAGGACAACCCAGTTACTGGCTGACATTCAAGGGTGACACCAAATCTGACCGCCACTCTGTGCTGGAGCTGACGCTTTCAGGTGCACCATATGAATAAAACCCATAAAGATGTTGCAGTGAGATAGTGTCTGACTCTGCGTCATGCATGTAATGTATCCAGCTACATGACAGTTACATGAGTTTAAAATTTAAAGTACATTCATGAAATCCTGCTGTAGGCTCAGTGTCAATGACTTACATGAAACTAATAGGAACCCCTTGTAAAGCTCATGTTAACACTGTAATAAATGCATATGCTTTAATGTATGTTTAATGTATTTCTGCTCAAAAATCATAAAAATATAAGTCAGTTCTATGGAAAGTGAAACATGTAAAAATAAGATGACACTTCTTTTTCGTAAGTAATACAACTTTTAAATTGATTTAAAGTAAGAACTATGAGCGCATGATCTCCAAATGATCCACAATTCTGATGCACAATGCTGCAATATCATATAATAACTAGTACTAACAGGCAACTAACGCAAAGAATTACAATCTATTTAATGTAACAAATGGTTTCAACAACATATCAGCTTGTTGTTGCCCGTTTTATATGACGCATTCTATTCATAAAAGGGCCATAAGGTCTTAAAATATGTATTTCAGCTGGGTCTGCTTCTTTATTTGTCACTACATTTACTTTATACACAATAAAAGATAAAAAAAAACATACAGGTATACAGGTCACACATCTTCAGGCTGGCAAACTGAGCTTACGGTTGACTTTTGGAAACATGTTGTGGTCTATGTTGCCCCCTATAGGTCAATTCAGTTTCAAGCACACTCAAGGCCTTTGTCATTCAACTTTTACTCCTGAGCAGAGCATTATGGGAAGTGACTTTTAGGCCTTTCAAAATTAATTTTAATAAAGCTAACAGGTGTGCAGGACACTGATGCTCACATGAAGACAAATTATTCTCTGTTAAGTCCTGTTAGTTAATTACATGTATGTATGACATTATGAATTGATCCTGCTCTTAATTTAGAGCATTATTTTTTTTTTTGCCCTATAGATTACAACAGATTTCTATTTTAACTAATTTTTATTTTCAGTTCAGTTCAGTTTGTTATTTTCCAGTATAAGTTTCACTTTTTTTTATTATTAGTTTCAGTATTTATTTGCCAGGGGCCAGATTTAAGAAGTTTAGAATAGGTATAACAATACAAACACAACACTTGGGGTGTTTGTCATGTCATGTACATCCCAGTCTTAATAAACATGCACCAATGCCTCCTCATGCTTGTACCAACATATTTGACTGTATGGACTAACTAAAATTAAAGATATTTTCTGTACATACTTTTATTTTAGTTTGTAAGTGCACAAAATAATTTAATTGTTTTTAATTTTTTTTACATAAGTCTATTTTTTGTTTTTATTTAATTTATCTAAATTGTTTTTTCACAACTTAGTTTGATTTTTATGGAACTATAACTTCGGTCTGGAGGACAGAATTACTAGAGAGAAAAAAAAAAGATGCAAAAACCAACCAATAATTTGGGACCAGGATCAATTGATAATTTAATAAAGAACTGTAAACATTATTTATTTTACAGAAAGTGTTACCTTTGAGTACTTGACACTCCATATAAACACAGCAGAATAGGCACGGCTTTCATTTATTTCGAAAACTTTTATTTTTCTGTAAAAATGACATTGTCACTAAACCCTAACACATGTATGTAAACTATATACATGTTACAATGCCTTCACATATGATGCCTTGCAGTTCAGATAACATTACAACAGCTCCTGCCCACATTCCCTGTTGATTAACATGCAGATATGGATGTTAAATAGAAAAATAACTAGTGCCATACATGTTTTTTGTGCACAACTTTAATTTTTCAAATCTTTTACTGGTCAACTTCAAAAACAGAAGATTAAGAGTGCGTGAATACTGACCCTGAACCTCACCTTTAATGTGACACATACTGCAAACAATATTGATTAACTAAAGTATTTAAAAAAAAAAAAAAAAAAGATCAATAGCACACAGGTGATTTCTGATGCAAAGTTACTGTACTTTAATTGTTCCTCCATTTCGAACTGATAAACAAAAACCTGTCCTTGTACACCAGCTGATAACGATCCAGTGTTATTAACAAAAGGTGAATGTGGAAGTGGTGAATAAAACTTTGTTTTTGGAAATGTAAAAGGCTTGTTGTACACACATATGTAGCAATCAAAAAGTAGAGGAAGAAATAAGTCAAACTGATGATTTAATCATCCTCAAAGTTCTGTTGTAAAAGGAAGTTGGCGGCCAGATTCTCGTTCTTCTCACAAGCAAAGTAGGCTTGTATAACGAGTCCCTCTGGAAATCCTAAAGCTTTTAGCTGCAATTAGAAACAAGAGTTGCAAATTAGCCAAACAATACTTTAAATAAGCAAATTATAATTTGTTCCTCATGTTTAGCACTTGGTGAAATATAAAAATTAAAGTGATGGTTTTGAAAACATCATCAGGGTTGTGCATTACATTCCAGCACTTATAGTAAAGCAGTACTGAACTTTGGACTGAGAGGAAAAGGTTAGCGAGTGTCGTGCTCCTCCTCACCCTCTCAATGGCCTCCTTCTCCAGTGGCGTGACCTGGATGTAGCTCATGTGACTCCCGCCGGGTGTATCACCTGCCGACCCTGCCGGCCCCGCTGGCCCCGCCTCTGGATTGGGTTCATTCAGCATCTGGATGAACTGCTCTTGGTGGCTGCTGATCTCCTAAAGTGGGAAATGAAGCGTTTAGGTGTAGACTGTGGAGGCACAGGAACTTCATTGAATGTTGGTGTTTATAACTCTGAACTGAAGATAAGAATTATTAAAAAACTAAAAATAATACTTGCTATTTAAACATTTGTTTTTTTAAATAAATTTGGGGGACTTCCAAAGAGACAGACATTAAGTCTCTAATATGAGTCAGACTCACATCTCCAGTTTGTGATGTAGTCATGTTAAAACTTTACAGTCCAAAGTCCAACCTGAGATAATATTTTTACAACCCTGGGATAGCTCCCTCCAGAGCCAGAGAGGACATTACACAACTCTTTTCAAAGACTGAGCAGCACTCCTGACGTTTGAACTGAACTTAATGTAAAATATCAGTGGAGTGCCCCTTTAACTGAACTGTGACTCCACCGCTTACAACCGTGAACTCATTTAACCAGAACTGTGTCAAGGTCTTCCGCCCTCACCTGCAGCAGCTCGGGGTTCTCCCTGCCAATCTCCTGCAGCAGGGCAGGAAGGAGGGCGGCGTTCTGCTGGATCAGCTGTCTCATCACATGGAACTGGGGCTGGTTTCTTAGGAAACTCAGGGGATTGCCTGAAAGGAGAAAATGTTGGTTTAAGCAACGAGAAGACAGACACAGACGGATGATAAAAGAAACATTTGCTCAGAGTCTGCTGGAATATGCAGAACAGTATGGGACACTTACCTCCCCCAGCAGTTGGTGAAGAGCCAGTGTTGGCGGGGAGGCTAATACCGCCTATGGGCGCAGCAGAAACACTCGCTGGGGGCACCGCCGCATCAGGTCCTGGTGCGTGGCCCGGATCTCTGCCGGGAATACCCTGAAAGAAAAGTCATGAAATACAACAATTAATTAGGGAAAGAATCACATATAATAAACACAGCATATGGGTGTCACGTGGGTGAGTCGGGATTACTTGTAGTCCTCTTCAGTTAAAGCTTGTGGGTTACATCATGTCATGTACACATTTTAGGATTCTGATTATTCAGGAGGCAACTCAAAGGTTTTTGAGAAGTGGTCATGGGTGGAAGATTCATATAACTACGTCATAAATGTCACTGGCAAGTAAACTAAAACCTGCATATTAACACATCCTGATTCTGACCTGAGCGGGGACACTAAGCTGTAATTGGCCCAAACCACACAGAGGTCTAACCTGTCATATGTTACGTACCAATCCAGCAATTTGCTCTAGGACACTACAGCCACAGACTTAAGTTTGTCCTTACTGTGAGCAGGTACTCCACGGCTCTATCTGGGTTGTTGAAGCTCGCTCTGAGAGCCGCTACCACCTGCTCTCTCTCGTAGCCCATGAGCATCATCTCGTTCACCATGGCGTCATACGATGCGCCTGTCACTAAAGGTAAAGAACACAAACACGAAAACAGATCAGTAGTGGGACTAAAGAGCTTCGCAGTTATAGTCATAGTTTTGTTGAGAGCATCGCAGAGCCATTTCAGGAAATTAAGAACTCAAGCCGAGACACTTTTAATTGTTAATAACCCAATATTTTCAAATTAATGTCAAACTCTGTTTAAGTGTTAAGTGTAAAAATGTGCATTAGTCATTTAGTTTAAAACATGGGTGTCAAACTGTCAAGGCCACCATGAAAGTAGACATTAATATATGTTCAAATGATTAATGTTTAAACACTCAGTCACATGGCACTTAGAAATGAATGACACATTAAATATCATGTCAAACAGAGGACATGCTACTTATGTTTTTATGGTCACAAAAAACTATAATTTAATATTAAGACAGCATAATTAACTAACAACATATCAATTGAGCACAACTTTAATACACAGTGGAAGAGCATTTTAGGAGTTAGTATACACAAAGATAAACAATCTGCATTAAACACTAAAAATTCATATCAATGACCACATAAGTCATAATAATTAAGTCCTGCAGGATCTGCTTTGTGTGACCATGAGGAACTGTGGGATTATGTTTTCGCTGAGCTGCTTATTGGTTAAGATACATCTATGTCAGCATGATATGGATTGTGCTACACACTAATACCATTATATACCTTATATCCTGGTAAAATTTCAGGAAGGTATGAACCTGCCCAAGCCTAACATGTATAACACACAAGACAGCTTCAAGGCACTGAGGCAAAAAGTCATTTTTGTCTAACAAATGGTGCGGTATTTGTGACATCAGCTTCATAATTACATTTCCATCAGATCCAAAATGCCAAACAATAATGACCGACAAATGATGTTTACAAATGCAGCCTTACCTAGATTCGAAACTGCCTCATCAATCAGGTTTGTGTTTGTTGAAGCCTCGGAGCTTCTGCGAGAGAAAACAGACCTTGGGTGAGACGTGATCTGCGCGTCACCTCTCAAAAGAAGACGCGCTGAGACCAGATAGTTTAAGACAAACATCTACCCATCTTTACCCGACAGGGGTGGTAGCCGGTTCAGCGGTCGAAGACCTTCTTTCCTCTGGTTTCTCGTCTGTGGAGGCGCGCTCTGATGTGTTCTCAGAGCTAGACGATGAAGCGGGAGGTGCTGCGGGAGCTGAAGTGGCAGGTGAGGGCTGTGGGGCGGCTGAGGCTGTTTTAGGCTGCGAGACAGTGGTTAAAATATAAAAAAAATGTTACCTCACTCTTCTTGCATTTTATCTTGAGGTGTCTGCTTGAATAAAATCTTCTTGGTTGTCCTAAATTACACCAATAAAGGCCATGATAGACTTGAATTCCGAAGCTATAGCCAGCTTGATCTTTCCTCCATACTCTACTTAGCAATTTGAGTTTCCTCCTAATTAGGGATGCTGAAACCACGCTTTTTTGCCCTTAAATCCCCGGCTTTAAATAATGTGTTAACAGATACAGACCACCATCAATATTTCTTCCAATGTAAAATCAAGCCCTCATTAAAATTAGTGATGTTATTTCAGTATGTGACCCCTGCATTAAGAAAATATAACCTAATCATCCTTCTCTACACTGTCCTGTAGCATTACTGTATTATACTTTACAGGAAGTGTTTCAGTAGGAAGGTTTAAGCAGGATAAACACAGCTTCTCTCTATCTCCAGCATGAAAAATAGTTATGAAATACAGTATTAAGACAACAACAGACCATCTTATACAGAATCCAGCAATAAGTCATGTTAGGAGTTCAACACGCTTGGCACAAGACAATCTCTAGAGATAATCTTATCTTCTTTCTGCAATGCACTGGAATATATAGGAGTAAACCAGAGCCAGGCATTGACAATACTGACCCCACTCCAAGTCAGCAATGATCACACTCTGAGCTACATGTTTGAGTGCACCATGAGAGCCTGTTCTGCAGCACCCACAGACACACATAAGTGGTTGGCGGTGGAAAGAGAAGGTTACAGAGCCTCATTATAGCTCAGTGTCGGCTCATATTCATAACATTCATGGGCTTACTGTTCTACAAAGAAGAGAACAAAATCATAAAATCTGTTTTCACAAACAAAACCTACCATTTACTGAGACAATTTCTCATTCACAAACCTTTGTCACCATGACGACCACAAAGTTCTTCTCATTGATTTTGTATTCTTTGAGCGCTGTGTCATCGCTGAGGACTTTACCTGTGAAGAAGCAGAAAAATGAGTCACAATGCTTTCGGCTTCACCTGACGTGAACTCTGAAACAACACGCAGGGATGTAACAATAGATGGTATCATATTTTATCACTGAACAGAGAGCTTTTGAGGGGATAAATCGCCTGCTTTTGTCACCACATCTGGTTCTTTTTGTTATATTGTTTTTAATTGTGTCTAAGTAGGTCACACAAAACTCCACTGTCTAAATTGCTACAATAAGCTTAAATATACACAGTGCCTATAAAATGTATTCAGTCTCCCTGGGCGTTTGTCGTGTTTGATTGTTTGAAAAGACAAAGTACAGTGGTGTAATCAGGAATTTTTTTTGAGTCTGACAAAAATCTTAATTACTACCCAGTTTTCCCCATGTTCCCAAAGATTTATCTATCTTTCAAAAGACAGATAACAGCAATGCTTGTTTAAACAAATGTCACGCATGTCATATCATGAAACACTTGCTTAACCAAGCTTTGGTTTTTGCAGTTATCTGGCTAACATTTTCATTAGTCTGACAGTTTCTTGCTATAGGCTTTGCAATACTGGCAACAGGAGATTAAAACCAGCTCTACAGTGCTGCATTTTTATATCTGTGCAATATTACAGAGGGTCGAAAATGTCATGGACATGATACACTTATTCAAAAAAGTAGAGCAAAGCGTGTGTGTGTACATTTACGTACAAGTCAGTCAACAGACAACAACAGCAAACACTTAAACTAAAGGTTTTTCTGATCCTCTTTAAGGCTTGTTGTTTACATCAGTTTTATCTGTAAACACAAGAGTAGAACAACCTGCAAAAACAAACTGCATTTGAACTTTTCATGCTGGATCATGAAGAGAACACTGACAACATTTTCTCACACTGCTTACAGTATCGCTCCCCACTCCATGTATGGTATACAACATGCAAGAGGATACGTTACATTACAGTAAACCATTAAAGGAAAACTGTGATGCACCCAATGTAGGCCCACTTCAGGCTCACCCACTTAATCATTATATCCACATTACTGATGATTATTTGATAAAAACAGTATAATATGGATTGCAGCACACAATAAATTAAGACAATAAAACAATGCAGCATTTTGGGAGGATTTCTAGATGTGTTTTGTATTCCAGTTAACCATCGATCAAATGATAATACAGACAGTGAGAAGTACTTATCAAGAAGTGCGAGTATTTAAAGGGATACTTCACCCACAAAATGATTATTTATATATCAGTTATTCATGCCTTGAATCTGCAAAGAACACTTTGTTTTTCTCTATGCCTCCATGGAAAACAGTGAACATCTTAATTTACTGACAGGTTGGGGTCCACATTTAACAACAGCAAAACTAGCCTATTTCAAAATATCTGTTTACAAACTCTCACACAACTTGTGCAGTATAATCCAAGTCTCATTTATCCAGTCATATGCTTTGCTTGAGTGACATGCTGCATGTGACGCATCGCTTCAGTCTGCGAAGGCCCAGACACACCAAACTGACGTCAGAGAACTTGCAGCGATGAGAGCCCGCTGTTGTGTTGCCCCCATTGCCATGTCTCTGCAAAAAAAGTTGGACATAAACTAGGGCTGCACAGTATACCAGTTCGTACTGAAAACCGGTCCTTATTTTCGTTATGATATGAATTTTTCATATACCGCAATACCGGTGAATAGCCCAAACAACGTGCGGGGCGGGAAAGTATTTCAGCGGGGACCCATTTCACCACTGCACACCACAGGTGGGCTAGAGCCAGCTAGAGTGAGGGCATAGAGAAAAGTTTAGAGGTGAGAATGGCTGCTGGAGAGAGTCCTGAAAGCGAAGCAACTGTACACGTTGCTGAAGAACACGATGACCAAGAAGAACTCATAACAAAAAGAACAGTGATTCTACTATATGCAACTAGCAGCGGCTAAAAAAAAAACATGATACGAAAATATTGTCATACCACCCAGCCCTAACATGAACACACCAAACTGATGGCCAACAAGCGGTATGTTCTGCGCCTGCGTGAGAAGACGTACCCCTTCATACCAGCAGACAGTGGTTGTCTGTAACTGTCATTCAGAAAGGAAAACTGGAAGATCGTCATGCTAGTTATGTGTTAAAACAATCTAGTGTTGAAAGAACATAGCATATTTACTGCGCGCCAATGAACACAAACCAGCACGAAATGTTTTTGCTTAAGAACTCAATGGCTAAAGAAACTCTATATTACCTCATATAACAAGTTTGTTTCGACCTCACTCTCTTGACTTTAGCTCTTTGTTTACATTCCTCATTTCCGTTTCTCTTCTCGTGTGCTCAGCTAAACTGCCAGCCAGAGTGTTTTTGTTTGCATACGGGCTCTGCTGTGCTGATGCCAACGGTGTGGGACATACCGCACTGACGAGGGCGGCAGATGCTCACCCACGGCCAAACTTTGATCGACGGCTGACCATCAGCTTAGGGTTTCAGGGCTTTGAATCAGATACACCCCTTGCTCCTCCACAGCTCCATCTTCTCATCCAAAGAACATCACTTCTGGCTTATTAAAAATTAAGAAAATGCAAGATGGCGATGGCCTTAATGTCAAACTCGAGGCATTAGATAAGTTAACTTTCAGTCCTGGTCAGAAAAGGCTGAAGGCAAGGCGATGCAAGATGCTGTTTAGCACTTAGCATGCACTAGATACATGGGACTTGGATTATACTGCACAAACTGTTTGAGAGTTTGTACGAAGATGTTTTGACATAGTTTTGCTGTTGGTCTTCCTTTACTTCCTTTGTGAATTCAACATAACATAAATGATGGTAATTGTGTGTGTGAAGTATTCCTTTAAGAGGGGTTAAAACAGTCTGTAACATACCAGCATATATCAGCTTCAGCCCACCCACTGAAAAATGGTCCTTCCCTTTCTCCTGTTCAATCCTCTCCTTTAATGTCTTCACCTGTCGACAAAAACATGACACTTTTGGATCCTTGTGAAACATTACAATTGGATTCCCGCCACCATTTCACACAACCCTAACTAAAGCACGAGTTTAAAATAAAGTCCAAAGTGTGTTTCATAAAACTGGAGTTTAACAGACATAATACTGTTGACTCCTTCAGGTGAACTACCGCAGAAAACCGCGTCAGTTTTATATCTAAACATAGGTTTATGAAACTTAACGTTAGTTTTCATGAGTGCTTCAACACGATGACAGTTAACGGCAACAACGCTGTCTGTACAGTTATTGCTAGCTTACTTGGCTAATATATGCGAGCTAATCAGAAATAACATTAAAGTTAAAACTGCCTTTCGTAAGCATAATGTAAAGTCTTATTAAAATGTAGAGTAGCCATTAAGCTTCAGTCTGATAAAGTTAACGTCACATATTTTTTCACCAAATAAAACAGTTGGTGCCGTTTTGCAACGTGACTAACGGTCATAAGTTTGCACTGCCGTTATTTAACGTTACAGGTTAGCTAAACTATATCAGTAACGATAACGTTACATTAATAATAATAACAACTAACTGCTACGTTCATCATTGTGGTGCTTACTGTATTTAATTTCACAGAAAATTAACTGTACTCATTTCTCACAACTTAACCTACTATTTCTCAAACACTAAACGCTTATCAGCGGTATGCTACTTTGCCCCCCCTCACCAATCTGAAACCATAAGTGGGCTACGGCTAAATACTGACAATTCAAACTACTTTCCTGTCCAGTATTTAATAAAAAACCCTAATCTGTCTCAACCCCCGCGTCAAACACGAGTCGTATTAACCCGAAGTGAGAGTCCATCTTTAATATATTTATAGTGTTTACGTAGACCTATCTATTTGTCGTATAATTGTACATGTTCAAAAACTACAGCCCTCCGTTCCAGGACATACCCAACTCCCACTCCACCCCCAGCACAAATGCATGGTTTCAACTCTCACCGTCTCCTCTTCATCGATGTCGATTTTGAAGGTCTGCTGTTGTAAGGTTTTCAAAGTTATCTGCATTTTGCCGTCTGAGTTTTTATCCCTGGTCCTGGTTTAAACGTTGAAGATCCAACTTGGAAGAATCTTGTCTGTTTTTGTTGGCTCATTACAAACTGTCAGCCGCCATGACTTTCTTCTTCTATGATATATTTAAACGACAGCGCTCCTACTGGTCAGCCGAGGAACTGCAGCGAAAATTGCCAGTTTTCCAGGTTAAGTTCGATAATGAATGATTCTGTGTGGACCCACAAAATGTTTTTTAATACCCAAAATGAGCTTAAGTCTATTGTAGTGTTCTTAGTTCTGAAACAGAAAATATTACCATATTTGTAGAGCATTCCCCTCAACATCAATAAGTCCAGATTGGGCGAAGATTTAAAAAAAAAAAAAAAAAGATTTAAATGAGCAGAAATCTTTTTTTTTTCTTTTTTTTTTTTTACCAGTTAGGCCATAAGAATAAAATGTATGGATTCTGTAAATAGGTGAAGTTACCCTTTAAGGTAATGTAAAACTACTACTACTCATGGGGTATTAGGCTATACTATTATAGCATGTTATTTCAGTAATAATATGTAAGTATAATATTCACATAGTATATAAGCAGGATTTAAATGTTGTAGTTTGCCAATATGGAGCCAATTCACAGCTTTATATGGTGTTTGATGGTTTATTTTTTTCAAATATTTAGGGCATTGTCAACATACAATCTCTTATAAGCTGATAATATGAACTTTAAAATCTATATCTGTCATAACTATAATTGTTGATAGATGTAGCACAATAAAAAGTACAATACATACCTCTTAAATGGAGCTTGGTAGAGGTGTGAAGGAACAGAAAATAAAAATACTCAAATAAAGCCAAGTAAACATACTAATATACTTTCCACCTTAGCTTTAATTTCATTTGATTAATTAAGTTATTAACTTGACTAGAGTCAATTTAAGAGAGTGCTGAATTTTACAGAAAAAAAACCTAATTAAGATTGTTTCTTTAAAAAAGTGTTTAAATATATACAATTTCCCTAACAAACACACACACACACACACACACACACACACACACACACACACACTCACACACACACTCACACACACACACACAGACAAAAACGTGCCTCTAATTTAAGTAAGTATTTTTCTCATCCTATTCAGCCTTATTTTTCACACTCCCACAATCACACACGGCTGAAGTATTGTGTAATAGTAAACAATAATGTTGTTTTACTCTACTCTGATGCCTTGAAAGATATAGCCTGTCATCAGTTCTTTAATTTTTGTTTCATTAATTCTTGACAGATTTCACATTTTTTGTGTTAACTATGATGAAAACATGTCTTGCATTTTACCTCAGACGCACGATTTTGGTGCGTCTTCATCAGGCTCCTCTCAAGACTGACATTGGTAGAACAAACTTTGTTGCCCTTGCTGAACTTAAGTCAGTTTTTTATGCTGTTATCAAAACTTTAAAAATCCCAGGTCCGTCAAGCATGGAGGAATTTCAATATCATCCACCGAGCACTCAGTATTCAGAGGCTTTATTGACTTCTGTCTCACATGCTGCACAGCTCTGACTTTGAGAGGACTGTTAAGTGTGAGAGATAATATGCTGGAGCTCAATGGGGTCTCTTCCCCAGGCCACTTCTCTCTTATTCTCATATCACTCCCCCTCACTTTCTATCACTGTACGTGTGAATCTGTTTATCTCCCACTACTCTCCACTGTCTTTCCCTGTCCTTCTGCTGCTCCTACTCTTCTTCTATCCTGACTTTCCTCACTATCTCTCCACTCAATCCCCCCCTCCTCTCTTGTCATTACGACAGGAGCAGTGCCCTCGCCTGCCTTGGCCCGAGCACACACTCATCAGGCATTCCTTATGTTGCTCCACTCAGCAGCAGTAGCAGCAGTAGCAGCAGTGTCCTCCTTTCCCCTCTCCCCACTGTGGCTGTGCCTCTTGCTCCTGTCTCCAGGGGTCGTCAGTCTGCCATCGGCCCCCCTCTGAAGTGGCGAGCCACAGAGATTACAGTCTAATCCCTGGTGACTTGGAGATATTTTTAAGAGATGATGTTAGACATGTGAAATAAAGACTTGCCCCCCTCTAAAACAGGCAGGAGAGGAAATGCAGAGGACAAGTGTGAAATTGAGACTTTCACTTGAAGACAGACTCCTCCAAGTGCTGTTTTTTGGCGATACGGAGAGATTTTGAAAAAATAAAAACGTCAAACAGAGAAATATAAAGCACAAGCATAGCCTGCTGATCTCAATGACTCGTGGTATTTAGGGCGCAAGAGCCGCAGCATTTTATGCATGTACATTACACAGACACACACACACAGATGTACACAGCACACACTCACAACTGGCATTTGCAGGGATTGTGGTTTTGGTCAGCAGAGCTCTTGCTGGGTGTGGAGTGAAGTAGAGTAGAGAGAGAAACAGAAGGGTGGAAGGGTGTAACACAGAGTGAAGGCCACTGAGATGCCTTCTCAGCCCCAAGCTATTTCCTGTGGAAGAGCTGCCGGGACTATTATTGGTTGTTCCAGAGGCTCTGGACATGTAACAGAGGAAATCCTATATGTCACTGTAGATGGGAAACATGTTGCACAAATGCTAGAGTTCATAATCATGGAGACATTTTACAAAGCATATGATTAACTCTGGAGGAGGAGGAGTAATTAAACATGAGAGCAACTGCATTATAAGACCACAGTGTTTCTGCCGAGTATCACTAACATATACTACACAAAGGCTCAAGAACTGCCAGTGTCCATCCAGCTGTTGTTAACCACAATAAAAATTACTGATATGAACAAACATGAGACAGAGAGGGCATGCAGATATAAAGTAAAAAAACTAGAATTACTGCCTCACGGTTGCATGCATCCATGAACCCGTCACGTTTCAATTACATCCAGTTCTGTCCAGACTCATATGTAGCCATGACAGTTGACAATGACTCAGATATGTTTGCTGCTGCAAAGAAGTGACATATTCTTAAACATGGATGCTTTACACACATCTTCCCCCCAGCAGCACAGAAGATCTGTACCATAGACTGTATATGAAGATGGACTGGACGACATGACAGCTCCTCAAAAGTAAAGCCTAAACGTCATGAATGCTGCCTGGCGGCTGGCTGCAGTATAGGTCATAAACCCCGCCCCCTCCATGTTAGCGGATAGGACATGTCAAATAAACTGAAATTTTTCCCAAGGATCATTTCTGTCATTTTAGGTAGTTCTTATCACAGTGATGTGTGTTCAAGTTTTTGTGTGTTTTTTTTGTGGTAATACTAGTAATCTGATGTTAAAGAAAGAGGGATTGAGGTCTTTGTTGATGGCTGTGTGTGCAAATCGGTACTCCTCCTATCAATGGTGCTGCTAAGGATTGGTTGGACAGGCGTATGGGCAGGAACTTGACTCCAGCAGAGATTGCTATTGTGCAGACTCTTGCTTCGGATGACATCACCTGCACATGATGGCAGAGGCTATATTGGGGATATTTTGGCTTCAATTTTGTACAGTGGGGGTAAGTGGAGACGCATATTTTTATACAGTCTATAATCTATACAGTCAACATAGTTTCAAGGTGGACACCCAGATAAGTGTCACCAATTCAGTATCTGAACAAATGTCTCCCCTTCTGTTATGGCGTTGAATAATGGCCAGAAAAGTATTGTTGCAGAATGTTATGATCTCACAGTGAAGTTGACCTTTGACCTTTTGGATATATGATGTCATCACTTTATCATGTTATTCTATCATACATTTGTGTGAAATTTTATGGCCAAAAACAGGTCACAGTAACCTTGACCTTTGAACTTCTACAACAAAATTCTAACCAGTTCATTGCTGATTCCAAGTGGACATGTGTTTCAAATTTGAAGAACGTCTCTCATGGTGTTCTTGAGATATCACGTTAACAAGAATGGGATAGACCAGAGGCTGGCAACCTTTGCCATTAAAATCACCAGAGAGGTTACTTTGTGATATTCAGGAGATAAGAAGTGAAATATTATGCATGTTTTGAGAAAAATGGTCCGTTGACACATGGTATAAACCAAAACTATGAAGCTATTATCTCATAAAGAATAGCTACCTTAGAGACTGGAAGGTTTAATGCTGCCCCAGAAGAGGACAGAATTTGTTTGTTGTATAATTTAGGTGAAGCTGAGAATGAGGTTCACTTCTTGTTTTACTGTCCTGTATATGAAGACATAACGAATGTACTTTTCAATAAGATGACCTCTGTTATGTGGATTTCTTTTGGTTGGATGATCATGAAAAATGAGAGTTTTGTTTCAGAAGGCGAACCTTTTTTGTGGCTGAATTTCTTTGCCAGGCCTGGGATAGAAGGCAGAGTACTCTGTTTCTGGACTGAGTAGTTAAATATCATGTATTTTTTTAATTGCTACAACGTCATTGTAATGGTGTCTTGTAAACCCATGAGGTTCGGGCACATGTAAGTGTGCATGACACAAATAAAAATCAATCAATCAATCAATATTGTCTGGAGCCACAAAACATATTTGAATAACGGTAACAGCCTATTAACTCTAAATTAGCCCATCAAAATTACAAATAGGTCTAAATGAGCATTCATTAATGTGATTTACTACGAGGTGGCTACTCTGCAATAGGCTATTTATAATTATTTTGTATTTAAACTTTGCAGCCTTGGTGGTTAAAGCAAGTGAATCTGTCCACACACTATTGAATCCTTCATTTTCCTCCAAGACTTTTCTTTTTTTGGATTTGTACTCCACAGATAGCCTCCAGGCTAGTCACCGCTACTAAGTTCAGCGGAATGTCGTAGGCGTATGATGCACATTTCAGGTGATGAAACATTAAAAGATTTTTTAATTCGATGTAAAGGCTGCAAATTTTTACAGTTGTAGAATGCAATAATCACTTCAGGCCTACAACAATGACAAATGAAAATCTGAATGGTACATATAATTTTATGTCAAAGGGAGCCAGTGGAGAGGGTCTAAAAAGCCACATGCAACTCTGGAGCTGCAGGTTGCCCACCCCTGGGAAAGACAGACAAACAACCTGACAACATAATGCCTCTGGCCACGGCTGTCACCTGCAAGGAGGCATAATTAGACTGATAGTGTACAGTCATGCTACTCTCTCTCTGGGAAGTTGTACTTAGGCAGAGGCGATATGAGCTAAATGCTAACGTCAGCATACTCAAAACAACAATGTAAACATGCTGTTGTTGAGTAGGTGTAATTTTAACCATGCTCACCATCTTAGTTTGGCGTGTCTGACATTTGCCAATTAGCACTGAACACAAAGTACAGCTGAGGCTGATGGCAGTGTCATCAGGTATTCCATCATACACCAAAATATTTGACCTGATGATGGTGCTAGATGAAAAGCCAGGGGGATCACCATATCACTAAATTCATCCTGACGGAATATGAATGTCTACCAAATTTCATGTTAATCTCCCTACGAGAATGGTATCCAACATTACCTACAAGTAATGACAAGTGCTTGCTATTTGATCTGATGTGATAGTGATTATTTCTTAAGAAAGAAGGTATTAAAGGTGCTCTGATGAAAAAAATAACACTTGTCCGATGGTACTTGTATTTTCCTGACTAGTTCCTTTGGCATCACTTCACCCTTGACGGTGAAGCACTTCACTTACACTTAATTCTCAATTTGCTATTCAGGAAGCTTGCTTTTCGGGGAATTTAAACAGTTTGACATGTGCGCTGATGTGCATAATTCACTGATTTAGAGGGCAGCGGATGAAATATATCAGGCATGAGGAATTGATATGCATGATCTCGAGTTTATCAAGTTTGCAACAAATATAAAAGAGTTATTTACGAGGTAAAAGTGCAGCTTGATCTCACAATTCTATATTTGAGTGATCGCATAGTTCGGACTTAACATATCAGTGTCAAAGGTTCCATTTTAAAGGCCTGGTTGAATATATATGATGAATCTGTACAAAGAGGAGGTAAACACAATAAACCGTTATCTGATAACTTTATTATCAAGTTAAAAAAAGACAATGAATTACAATATTTACAGAATATCCAGAGATAAATGGAATAAAATTGTAAACAATCATTCTAGGCAACATCACAACCCACCATCAGGTAATCAGATTTATATGGGAAGAAAGGCAAGAAGGAGAGATTCTAGTGTCAAACTATGGAGACAACAGTCCGAAAAGAGAAATGCATCGGAAACAAACTAAACATATATACAAGTATCCAGTGTGTTGTCAGCAGGGGCTTAACTTTGGGTAAACTGGGAATATCACAGTCCAGGGACTGCACACAGTGAGGGATTCATAGTCATTTTCTATTAAAATGATCACAGAACAACAAACAATTTTGGGTTGACAGCTTCATTACCCAGATTGTCCCAATTCATCATGTGGTTTACACTGGGCTTTCTAGCTGGGCAACGAGCTGCCTTACAAAGCTTATTTCTACAACAACAGTTTTCAAACAGTTTTACTTTCAAAAAGCTACAAGCTGGTCCTGAAGAACAGAAAAAGGGCTTCGAGATTCAGCACCAACTCAACCGATTTCTCAAGGTATTACAAGGACTGAGGAGCATCGTGGGGCTGCTACATTCCCACCTCTTGTTGACTGGGTAGACTATGGGCAGCTGATGCCCTTACTGGTCATGGATAGAAAATACTGGAGTGTCAGGTGTTGGATTGGACATGAGTGAGCTAGATCTCAGAGGGATCTATAGGTTGGTGGCCAAGCCCAGAAAAGGACCAAGCAGTTTAGGTAAATGCCCCCAAAGGAACAATTTTCTGTCTTTGCCATGTTTTTCTTCTTCACAATAAAAGCCCTGGCCATTAATTAGTAGAGAACTGCGTCATTTTCCTTTACGTGTTAAAATATTGTACAACCACACTGCTCTTCCTATCTGCTCATTCCCATTACAGTACAAAAAAGGAGATATTTTTCATTGTAACCAGACATTGTACAACAGCGTAATAATGTTGGATTGGGGACTCAAAAAGCCCCTAAGGGTTAGCTATCATCTTTAGATTTTTTTTTCGTCTTTTTTTAAAATGAGAACACCTAAAGGAAAAAAGGGTTAAAGTATCCTTTCTGAAACACCACGGGTCAAACACTTAACGAGTAGTTTTTGTTTTCTATACATGGCTGCAAACATGTGGTTCACATGGGTTCTGAACCCAAATTTTCCCATTTCCATCAATGATTCAATGCTCAGGAAGGACAATCACAGCAGCAAACACAGCGGGCTAGGTAAATATTTTGGTACCAAGAACACAATTACATGAATTGTGCTCCTCTACAAATTGCAGTAATCAGCCATTTTATCTCAGATTGTTTAATGTTGCTTATTGGTCTTATAGGAATTGGGACATAAATTTGATTTAATTGCTATTTCATTATCTTATAAGGCTTTCGGGCATTCAAGCAGCAACTTCCAACAAATACAATCTCTGCCTTTTGTCAGTATCAACAATAACATGACAGCATTGTCTAAAAACGAAGCACACATATGCAGGCTATGACAGGTGTGTCAGTACGGAATTTAAAGGGGTTTACGTTGGGGAATTTGACACCCTTAAAAAGTCAATCTTCTACATACAGTCCCAGTGGCAAATATCGTCTGATTACGTGGAAACAAATGGTTTTAGGGCTTTCCGACTTGGTTACACTTGTCTTTTCAGTATATCCCATCACGTCAAAACTGGACCACAAACTGTAGGAAAACATGTCTGTGGCATCAGCCATAAGTTTCTGAAGGGACGTCTTGAAGCCAAGGTTTGAGTTTAATGCTTCATGCCAGCCTGTCAGTCATTTGGAGCCTAAAATCCAAATTTGGCCGATGTGGAGAGACCTGGATGAAGTTGAGGTAATCACTAGGGCTGACTGTGAAAGGCAGAGACATCTGTCAATCAAGCAAACATGGCTCCACTTATATGCAGCTTAGCATGGAATTTCATCTGTGGTGGTCACAGCATTAAAAAAAAACACACTTAGCAGCATTTCTTTCCATAAAGAGCATCACCCTTTCACTCCAGATAACATAGAGCACTCAGCAAACACAGTTTTCATAGAGACTATTATCTGGTTGATAGAGGTCCAAATGAAAACTGCTCATTTTTCTTAAAATGCTGTGAGAAGAACCGATTAAATTCCACCCGCTTCTATTGGATCAGCAGAAATCTCCGAAACGGATATCTTTAAACCTTGGCAAATAAACCAAAGATATCTACAAGGCTAAACACCACCAGAGGTTGGTGAGAATGTATTTATATATCTTAAAACCATGGATATGACACGTTTGCATGTTTTATACGTGTGTCGTAGATCAGTTTACATGTATATGAGCTAAGAGCAGCAGATAGCAGCAGACTACTGTTCAAGACCTACAAAAACAAGTGTTTGTTGACGAGAGTGACCATGTCGGGTATTTTACGAAAAAAGAAAGGATGTTTTCCTCGCCCTAACCAAGTGTTTTTTGTGCCTAAACTTACAGGTAACCACGTGTACCAGCGTTGTCACAACATAAAACTGAAAACTGAAATGCAAAGAAATGAAAAGTTTCAACATTTCCGCTACATATGAAAGATATAAATTTAGCATAATCTTGGTTTGCGGAAATGTACAACGCCAACATTTATGTTGGTGACTGGGTTGTGGACTGACGGCTCTATTGATGACATTTGGAACAATTAAATGTTGCACTAGAGAAAAAGCACCTCAGACCACAACAAATGGGTGCGTCGGCCACACCTCCTGTGCCTTTGCGTACGGTCTCATGAACACCTGCAAATGCCTTCATGTTCACAGCAAGGTGTTGTGAAACACCTGAACACACAATAAGTAACGGAATAAACTTTATATTTCAAGAGAGAGATTGGGGATGATTTCCAAGTTACTTCAAATCAGCTGATGTTTTTCTTTCAAAGCAATTAAAGCCATCTAGTGGCCATTAGAGGAACTGCATTTTTTAAAGTTTTTTTTTGGGGGGGGGGGGGGCGGGGGCATTTCTACTTTATTTGATAAGATAGGCAGGGGAAAGAGGGGATGACATGCACACTGCCGTAAGGACTCAGCCTTAATGGTACGTGCTCTACCCAGTAAGCTACAGGGGCGCCCAAAAGGAACTGCATTTTAAGGCACTTACGCACTAGCTGCAACACTCATCCATGTGGGTCAGCCTCCTCCAAACTTTGCATTTAATTGTTATTTGTGGATGCACATACGGTGTTGAAAAAAGCCGGATTCTGGCACATCTCATTAATAGTTTTGCACTGAAAAGACAAGTGTAATCTCCTTCTTTTGATGATGACAAATATTACGCCACTGTTGTTAAATCCTGTAGTTGCGTTCTTGCTGTGCTCAGCTTAACGGATACCTATATCACATGGATACAGTCATGACACTTCGAACATATCTCATTGTTATATTGATCTGCTGAGTGCACAGGTTAACTGTGATATAGTTTAACCTGGACTACAAACATGATATCTTACAGGGGGGGCGGGAGATTTAAACCAATCCCATTATTTCCATGGTTTCATCAGTGAAATTACTGGACAATAAAATAGTACAGTCAGAATGCAAAGGGTGCCACAGGCTGAAGGCTTATACGTAGTATAATATTATTAAAGGACCTAAAATATAGCAATTTGCTACAAACATCGGGGGAAATTTTCAGTATCTCTATGAATGAAGAAAACATGATTTGTGGTTTTACTAAAATAGATAAGGTGCGACTCTTCTGAAGGAATACTTCTACACATTTAACACAAGGCTAAGATGAAAAAAGTCTCAAATTTCAACAAGAAATGAGAAAATGTAGCTCTACAGTGGGCCACGGTTTTTAAATGCTTTCATATCCTATTTGTTCTTTTGGGTAAATTTACAGTACCCCTGTTTTGGGGGGAGTGTAAAAGGTGCTTCAAATAATAAAATACTAAATTTAGTTATTCATTTTGGACATTATTCTTTATAAATAGCTTCGTTTCATCTAGGTGGGATCTTTCACTGTAGATTTGACCAGAATGTCAGCAATAAAGAGTTCTGTTCACTATTGGTTACCAATATATTAAGATCTGTCCTAGGGGACTGCCCATTTAGAGAGCTCAGCCGTTTTATGCAGCACAATCTAATACTTAAATATGTAACACCTAATATCTAGTAATGCGCCAACTCATAAGAAGTCACTTTTTTTCAGTTTCTTTTTGTTTTCTCTGACGTCCTATTTAAACTCAGTGCTGATCCTACCCAATGTTAACAGTTTCTGGCACAACATCTCAAGAGGCCACAATCAGTTCAGCCAAACTGTTGATCCTTTTTGGTGTCGAGCATTTCTTTGTCTTCCACATACTGGCTGGGACTTCTCAGTGATAGATCAGCGGGGTTCCCCTCCTCGTTGCTGTGGCTGGACAGGTCCAATCCTGTGTCCATCAAGACAGAGGAGCCAGTGGAAGATGAAGCTGAGGCCTCGATTGCGGAGGTGGTGCTGGTGTCCATTCGGCTGTTGTTAACCATCCTAATAACGAAGGAGGAGGCAGAAATAAGTGCTTATAATGTGGAAAAATGTGAACAAACATGAGACTAAAGGGCAGAGGGGGCAAGATTTTAAATCTGTAGGGAAACACTAAAAGTCTACACCCATGCCTTATGGCTGTGAAGCTGCACATAGGCACAGCTGTGCTCTGAGCTAAATGCTAACTCACAATGACAGTGTTTACATGCTGGTGTTTACAGGTATGTTTACCATGTTCACCTTCTATGTTTAGCATGCTGATGTTTGCTAATTAGCACTAAACACAAAGTAAAGCTGGGAAGACAAACAGGACCGTGGTGGCTTATGTGATAAGGCAAGTATAAAAGTGCACACACAAAATTAGAGGAGAAATAGGAAGAAATACTGACATGCCATGTCGAAGAACATGACGTTCCCACTCGAGGCTGTTGGTGAAGCAGCGGCCGCAGAACTCACAGGGAAGACGCTTCTCTGTACCGCTCGGCGCAGAGCTGCTGCTGTTGCTGCTGCAGATGGGAGATGCAAGGACCTCTGGGAAATAGAGTTCAAATGATTGGTGAGCCTCAGAGTACAGTAATTACACAATTGTTCATTTTCTATTTGCCACATTATTTGAAAACATTAAATATTTATTGCTATGGTTTATTTATTGTCAGGCAATCAGTATTCAACACAAAATTACTCAGGGTGTCTACAGGTGTCAGGCAATTAAATGTAATACTTTTTAAAAACCTTTTAAAGAAAAACTTTAACTAGTTTTGTCTTTTACTTACTTTGAGCTACTCAAGCAGTGCATGTACGTGTAAAGTAAGTATAGAAATATACAGCTGCATGTACAAGTTTGGGTATCCCTGTATAAAACCTTTCCGGCTGCAAAGGAAAATTGCCTTGAGGCAGAAGTTTCAGCACCCTGTATGGTCAGTCGTTAGTAGCACCCCCTTTGGCAAGTATCACAGCTTCTAAACACTTTTTGTAAGCAGTCTTTCAGTTCTTGTTTGGGGGATTTTCACCCATTCTTCCTGCAAAAGGCTTCTAGCTTTGAGAGGTTCTTAGGCCATCTTGCATGCACTGCTCTTTTGAGGTCTATCCACAGATTGTCAATGATGTTTAGGTCAGGGGACTGCGAAGGCCATGGCAAAACCTTCAACTTGCGTCTCTTGATGTAGTCCATTGTGGATTTTAAGGTGCGTTTAGGATCATTGTCTTGTTGTAGATCCATCCTCTCTTTATCTTCAGCTTTTTTTTTTTACAGATGGTGTGATGTTTGCCTCCAGAATTTGCTGGAATTTAACTGAATTCATTCTTCATATCTCTCCATTGCTATGCAGATGACTGCCAGATTTACTTGCCCCTTAAAAAGAAAAATGCACCTTCCTTGGGACCACTTTTTAAGTGTCTTAATGACTTAAAGGCCTGGATGGCACTAAACTTTTTAAACTTTAATGAAAACAAAACAGAGGTGATGGTCTTTAATGGTACTGTTAGGACCCCACCCGTTGACTTGGGTTCATTAGCGCAATATACTAAACCAACCATCAAAAAAATTAAAAATAAAATTCTTTTATTTGTTTTTAAGTCTCTTAATGGCCTCGCCCCACTATACCTCTTGTTTTTAAGTCTCTTAATGGCCTCGCCCCACTATACCTCTCTGAGCTGCTAGAGCCATACACTCCCTCTCAGGTCAGCTGACTAGCTGCTCCTGAAAGTTCCCAAAACGGCAAACAGGCTCAGAGGGGACCGCGCTTTCTCAGTTGTAGCACCAAAACTATGGAATGACCTGCCTCTCGACATCAGACAAGTTCCATCACTGCATGTTTTTAAAAAGCGCCTTAAAACCCACCTGTTCTCCATGGCCTTTGATCCCGCATAAATTGATGTCTTTTAATTTGCTATTACTCTTTTTATTGACTAATTTTACTTATGTGCTGTGCCTTAAAATGTTTTATTGGTTTTATATTGTGTTATTTTATTGCACTTTTATGTTTTTATCTTTATTGTTTTTATTTTGCTTTGTTTTATGTATATTTTATGTCTTATGCCTATTGTGCACTTTATGTTTAATTGTGTACAGCACTTTGGTCCATTGGGTTTTTAAAGTGCTTTATAAATAACGTTGGTATGGTATGGTATTCTTCCCTCCACCTGTGAAATGTTCCCTGTGCTACTGGCTGCAACACAAGCCCAAAGCATGATCGATCCACCCCCGTGTTTAACAGTTGGACAGGTGTTCCTTTCATGAAATTCTGCACCCTTTTTTTCAAACATGCTTTTGCTCAATGCATCCAATCAGTCCACTTGGACTTACAAAAAGCATCCAGCTTTTTTTAACGTTGCTTTGCAAACGTCTGGTGGGGACACAGGAAAGATTCTCTTCTGATGAAGGTCATATTTGTGCAGGTGTTGCTGCACAGTAGAACATCTGCAAAATCTTCCCGCAGGTCTTTTGCAGTCAAATGATGGTTTTTATTGGCCTTTCTAACAATCCTATGAGCAGCTCTCTCAGAAAGTTTTCTTGGTCTTCCAGACCTCAGCTTGACCTCCATAGTCCCTGTTAACTGCCATTTCTTAATTACATTATGAACTGAGGAAACAGCGACCTGAAAACACTTTGCTATCTTCTTACAGGCTTCTCCTGCTTTGTGGGCATCAGTTAATTTTATTTTCAGAGGGCTAGGCAGCTGTTTAGAGGAGCCCATGGCTGCTGATTGTTTGGACAAGGTTTCAGGAGTCAGAATATTTATAAAGCTTTGAAATTTGCATCACCTGGCCTTTCCTTACGATGACTGTGAAGCCAGAGCCCTAACAAGCTAATTGTTGTCTGAGAGCTCAAATGTCTTGGGGTGCCCAAACTTTTGCATGGTGCGCCTTTCCTTTTTACACTTTAAAATTGTACAAAACATAAATAATACACTAATCTTGCTTAAAATGTTAAAAAGCACATTTCATCTTTAACGTCATGCCTTTTGGAAATCAGTTCATCTTCTACTCACTTAACTATTTGCAGTAAATTTTGACCAGCCGTGCTCAAACTCTTGCATGTCACTGTAAATGTTGTCGGTAGGTTTTATGTACAGTAGGAATATAGTTATTAGAGCGAGATAGGTTAACGGGTAAGTGCAATTAGTAAAAAAAGACAGTTTTAGTTCAGTGGTAGGTTGAAATATTTGTAACATCAGAAATTTGGACTAGATAGAAGAGCTTGACTCATTTTGACAACAAAAAAAGAAAAGAAATTAAAAGATGGAACAGTGAAATTAGATATAAATGTGTGTTGGTAATTATCCCTGTGAAACCTGAGCAAATTGACTTGTTTCTTTTAAAAACATGGGAAGATGGCAATGACAGAAGAAATGAGCCAATTTTTTTTTAAGAAATTAGTGAAAAGAGAAAATTGAAAACAAGGAAATTAGTAAAAAAAAGAAATAAATAAATAAAGAACGTTAAAAAAACAACAACACACAAACAAGGAAATAACCTGGCAGAAGTGCTTAAAAATCATAATAATTTGGTAAAATAATTTTAAAATCTAATAATAATTATAAATATAGTTTTTCCCTGGCATTTTTCTATTTTCCCTATTTTTTAAAAATAATTTTCTCAATCTATTTTTTTTTTTTTTTTTTTTTGCAATTTGTGGGACATTTCTTAGCAAGTTGCTTTATGCCTTTTTTCCCATGACTTGAAAGAAATCACACCAATTTGCTCAGGGTTCAATGGGTTAAAACCTCACTGATTTAAATTTCTATTTTATTTGATGACTTTTAAATGTCCAGTGTGTAAGATTTAGGGGAAATATATAGGCAGAAATTAAATGTAATATAATCAGTGAGCTGTTTATATCTACACACAGAGCAGGCCCTCTTTCATGGAGGCCGCCATGTTGTTCTACAGTAGCTCAGAATGGACAAATCAAACCCTGACTCCAAATAGGGCCATTTGCATTCGTGTCAGCCATCGTATTTCGTCTACATGCCTAACACATGGGAGAAGTTTCAGTTGGTTGCAATCTGCAATCTCACTACTAGATGCCACTTAATTCTTCACACTAGACCTTTAAGACCTAATATTTATGATATTAACGACATTTTAAAACTTTTTATAAAGACCTGCAGACACCCTGATAACACATCTGTCACAAAGTAAAAATGCTTAATGTGTTAGAAATGAACAGCTCCTCTGTGGACCAGGGATGATCAGTATATATTTTGGTATAAAACCTACTTTTTCGTTCTGTGAGCAGCCAATACCAGTCAAGTACACTCAGTGAATAATACGCTAGAAGAATGAAGTGCAAAAATCAATTGAGAATTACAAGACTGTGGCTATTTTGGAAGAAATACACTGCTCATGAAGAATAGCTAAAACACATTATAAAAGCTTATGTATGCTATGGGACTTCCAATACTGTGGCAGTATGATTGTTTTCTTACTTATGGGCCCATTTGTTTGGCTTAAAAGGAGACACGGGAGATTTTTTACACATATCACAATTTGATATAAAATTACTGCGAGCGCGACAGAAAATGGCTTTTCAGCAGACACTCATTTATAGTGTAATCCCAAAAGGTTTTGTAAAGAAATTTGTTGTGCAATAGGCTCATATGCAGCAGTTAAATAGTATTCAGTGGAGTTGAGGTGGTGTGTGAGGTATATATTTGTTCTTTCAGCAAACATCAGTGGTTGTTTTCGACAGTGTGAAGCAAACCTTTTGAACATGGACGCTGTCTGTCAGCAGAGCGAGGATGAATACGAGACGATCATATGTAACACAGGAGAGCAAGAGAGATTAAGTCATCTGTATTTACCTTGTAGGACAGGCTTCTCCTCCTCCACCGCCCTGACTACCTCTTCATCCTCTTCCTCCTCCTCCTCGTCCTCCTCCTCCTCCTCTTTGATGTTGTCCTCTATCTCTTCATCATCCATCTCCCTCTGCTCCTCCACCATGTTCTCCATAATCTCCATTCCTTCATCTTCATCCTCCTCCTCCCCCTCCTCCTCCTCCTCCTCCTCCTCGTCTGCAGCTACTTTTCCATCTACAACCATCTCCATGAGTTGTCTTTCTTCGTCCTCGTCTGCGCTGCTCTCATGTTCCTTTATCATCTCCAGCTGGTCCAGGTTGACGCGGCCCATCAGCTCAAAGTTCCGGATAACCTGATCGCAAACAAGAGGTTTTAATCAGTTTGGTATAGTGTGCTCTGAGCTGTAATTATCTCCCTTTTTAATGTTGGTCTTTTCTTGTTTTACCACAATTTGTTAAAGCTTGCAAAACTGCAGTAAGCAGCATCACATTTAGGTGTGTTTAAGTGTTAATTTTTCCTTTGCGTGAATTGAAACTAGAACGTTATTACATGAGTTTTAGGCTGACTGTTCTTATTTGCAATTTTTATATTTAACATTAATTGGAAAGCTCAAGAATCTCTCTTATTGAAACAGTATTACAAATTCTGAAACCTCTTAATGCAGATTTTACAGTAGAGCTGATGTTGGGTTTTTTGGTACACCTAACTCCAGATTAATTTATTGTTACACAAATCCACAGCCTGCCTATACACAAAATCTAAACCTTAGTAAAAATTAGACTTTTAGCAGTTTTGAGGATGGCTGAAATGTACTAGTAACCCAAAGTACAAGTTTAAAAGTGGAGAGCCTGTAGTGAGATCGTAAATATAAAACTGAACTTCTCTCGAGTCAGAGGTGTACTTGTACACTGTACAATGATATAAGATGGAAAGATTCTGATGACAGAACCATCTCTTCCTTGCTTATTTTGTTGCAAATGATGTCACTCTTTTGGAGCTATTCCCTCCTCCCATGCTCCCAGAGGACTCAGCTGTAGCCCTGCAACATCCTTCCCATGAGACAACGTCTGTTCTTCCACTCCTCCTACAATGAAAAAGCTTTAGCTCTGAGCCCTGCTCACTCAATCTTCCTTTCAGCTGCATGTCAACAATGGACATTCAAGTTTTTTGCAAGACTACGCATATATTTGCACAACCCTGAAGACAAATATATATATTTTTGCGTAGCCTTCATTGCTTCCTGCACCTTTTTTGTCCTTCAGCTACACGTGAATGATTAAAAAACTCCTGTATGCTGCCAATCTATCATTCTCACTTCATTATCACCACCAAGGATTTTTATTCAGTTTGTTTGTTTGTTTGCAGGATAACGAAAAAACGACCAGCCTGATTTTCATGTAACTTGGTGGAAGGGTGTAGCATGAGCAAAGAAAGAACCCATTACATTGTGGAGTGGATCTGAATCACAGGGTGGATACACAAATTATTTTTAATTTCCGTTGACATTGCGGGAGAGAGCATTTGGCCTTGGTGGAGGTCTGCGCTTTCAGAGTGCCCTTCTAGTCTATGAAGTGTTGTTCCGCAGACCTTCATCAAATGCATTTCATATAGACAAACAGCACCAGTACCATATACAGGTATGTAAACACAGCCAAGGAAAGAGGGTGCCAGCATGGTTCACATGAGCTGTCTGTCTATATGAATTTAACCTGATGAGGGTCTGATGGATTTGCTACCTTTGACATTTTCTCTATATATAGGAACAAATTATCTTTATTATCTGTATATGTGCTATGTTAATTATCTATTCATCCATTATTCATACCTGCTTATTCCTATTTTAGGAAACAGGAGGGCTGGACCTTATCCCAGCATGCATTAGGTGAAATCAGGAATCTATGTAAAGAATTGAAAAACAATAACCAGTTGCCCTTTTAAGTTTAATGTACTCTAAACTTCTAAAATGCCACCTGCCGTCTCACGTTATCTCATAAATTATCCTCATTAAGACTCAGAGATGAAACCTTTTCTCTCCTGGATGGGGTGAGAACGCACTGAAGCTCTAGAAATCTAATATGTGTGGTCATATTATTCCACTGAGTGGTCATTTCACTAATATCTTATCTCCTTATCATCTGCAGCACAGAGTTTAATTTTGGCTTCATAAGCTTATGTAGCAATGTTATGTTATTGTTTTAATAAATCACCTCTGTATGTTAATATTCACTTTTAAAGACTCTAAAACTTTGAATGGGATAAAAAAGACAAGGAAGAACAGAGGTGTTTTGTGGGCCAGTTTACATACTTTCATACTCCTGATTGACTTTACGACCCGCTGTAATTGGAATCCTCTAATAATTTCTCATCTAATAAAGTTTTATTGCGCATGTTCACAAAATTACACCACACACACAATAAATGATAGCGAAGGAATCATTAAGCGGGTTTCCCTGCCTAAGTTTAAAGTGGGCTGGAGTGTAGCTTATTTACATTTTAACTAATGTTGGTTAAGATGCTCTTAAAAACACTTTTGGCTCCTTCTTGTCATTTGATCTGTAGACAAGCTAGACAAAGACTTTCCAACATTTACTCAAGTTTAGGTGGGCCTAAAATCACCAAGTAAACAAATCCTTTTCATTTGCTGTTGCTACACTTTAAATCAGTGGTTCCCAACTGGTGGGTTGTGGTCCAAAAGTGGGTCACGGATCCATTCTGAATGGACTGCAACTGACTCACAGTGTTAGTTCAGGCAGGACACGATGTCAAGCTCAGTTCAAATCCCAGCTACATCAGTTGATCTCAAACAGCCCAATCAACTGATGGAGCAGCTGACTGATGGAAGGGAGTCAGCTGATAGATGACATGATTCCTTCCTATGCAACCAATTGGCGAATCTCATTCAGGGCGCCCTATTTAAACTGCTCTGGTCTGCCTACTGTTGCTACTTCCTCTGCAAGTCGCTTTGTAACCCACCTCCACCCCAGCTCCTCCTTTTCATGCTGTATCTGACTTATCAATGTCATTTCTGTTTGTCATTGATGCTGCTCTGTTCTGTTTCTGGGGGGTCTGTGCTACTGCTCTCCCTGCCTTAGGTTTTCCATGTAGGCGCATGGAAGGGCGGGGAGGTGTGCCCTCTCCGCCTTAGGCTTTCCACGTAGGCATGCAGAAGCACGGAGAGGTGTGCTCTCTCTCCACATAGGCGCAATATAATACTGCGCCAAATATAATACTGCAAATGAAAATAAAGTTTTCTGTGACAAAAGTGTTCCTGACTGAAACACACTTTATTTTTAAGTACAGGGAATTTCCGGTAGAGAGCTTTTATTTTGAAGTGCTGTTTCCTGATGTAGAGTGAGTGACTAATGGACAACTGCCAGACAGAGACAGCAAACTAACTCGACGACATGGCCAAACACAAGTATGACGCTGAATGTATTAAACTGTGGGACCTTGAACTAATGACAAAGGAGAAATCTGGACCCCGTGGCTGATCCAGTTGGGAACCACTGCTTCAGTGGGTATCAATTGTTGCTGTTTACTTGCCTGATTATAGAGATAATTTATTTTAAAAACTGCATTCGCTTTTCTTAAATGTTCTGGGTATCTGGGACTCCAATAATTTCAGGATATGAGCTCTGCTTTTCTCACTCCTTCAGCAGCTGACTGCTGAGGATATGTTCAATTTGGGAGTTGTAAATTGAATTTGGCACAATATCTTGACTCTGTGGGAATATAGACGGTTGATTGGCAGCGGCCTCACGATTACCTCCCATAAAACAGGCAGAGGCCATAAATGAACAGTTTGTGTTGAGTGTTTAAGCTGTAAACGCCTCATGTTACAGCCATTAAACGGACTGATTATTAAAACATGTTCTTAAGCCATGTTCAATAAGACTCTCCGTCAGAGATAAGCAAGAAAGTCTCTAATTTTATTGTAGAAATTAATTAATGTAAGATATATCAATTCAAATGTTGTTACACCAAACTTTATGATATACGGAGTCCCACTGACCTTGTGCTCAATGCGTAGATGCTCCTCTAGCTGGCTCCGCTGACTGCTGTCGTAATAGCAGAGCTGGCACTGGTAGGGTTTGATCTCAGCGTGCTTCTGCAGGTGCAGCTGCAGAGCCTGGTCACTGGAGCATGTGAAGGTGCATTTGTGGCAACGGAACACGAGGCCCTGCAGGTGGCGTGACAGCTTGGAGCGGCTGACCTCCAGTGGAGCCACGCGCTCCTCTGGTGGAGGAAGAGGAGAGAAGTGGAAGTGGATTATTAGGTTGGAGGAAGAGAGAGAAGAGCAGCGAGAGGTGACGACAGAAGGGAAGAGGAGATGCGGGGGCGCAGGAGAGATATCAAATTTGTCACTTACACACCAGTGATCCCAGTGGCTGTTACTGTTTGGTGGTTTTGTCAATTTCAATATAAACAGCTCCTCCAGATAACTGGAGATAGTCTAATATAAAAGTATCTACATGCCCCCCAAAAAGTTTTATCAACTTATCACATCAGTTTCATCACTCTGTGCTTGCATCTAAATCTTATTTTGTTTCAGTTCTCATGAATGTTCTCTATGCAATGCCTTAATTATTCCATTAACTAACAGCTCCACTCACAGTTTATATGACTCGTTTACTGTGTTTGAATTATGTTTACATTTCTTATAATGGAATACAAGGTGTATATGAATGTCTCTGCTGCTTGTGGTGCTCAAAGTGCCAACAAACATACATTTGAAAAACTCAAAAGCAATGTCTCCTTCCAGAAATCGTGACCTGGTTACACAAGATAATCCACAGACCTTGAAGTGAGCAGTATCTTTCTACCAAACTACACCCGCCAATCAAATCACTGAACAGAAGGAAGTGTGCATCTACTCATGGACAGGCTCACGTTCGTGACAGTGTGAGATGTCAACATTACTGGAGTTCTCCTAAGCTGAGCTGTAACTTCAGGTAGCTCAGAGGTGCTAGGTGAGCTAGCAGTAGACCCAAACTTCCTTCTGTGCAGTGATACAGTTTATCAGGTGTAGTTTGGTAGAAAGAAAATAGTTCCTACATAAAACTGCTCACAACAAGGTCTGTGGATTATCTTGAGTAACTGGGTCATGATTTCTGGAAATAGACATTGCTGTTGAGTTTTTCAAGTGTATTTTTTGCTGCCTTGAGCACCACAAGCCGAGTGCCATCTTGTTCTATTATATATGAGAGAAGGCAGACATCTCTACTTCTGAAATCTCCAAAACTCTGTAACTCACACCAAAACTATCTAGATCGAAGATTAGCACTACAGGTAAGAAGAAAAATCTGTATTTTGGATATGGGGGTGAACTGACTTGAAGCTGAGCTCAATCTCTTCATCTAACTCTTGGCAAGAATGCAAATTAGCACATTACTTCCAAAATGTTGAACTGTTTCTTTAAAAATAAAGTTTAATATGGTTGCATTTAGCATGATGTGTACCTCTGTGCAGGACAATGTGGTCAATCATATTGCTCTTGTGTTTGGTGTGGTAGAGACAGAGAGGGCAGCGCAGGTCTTTCGGGACGTCCTCAGGTACGTTGTTGTTGTGACCGGCCTCCACATGCATGGTGAAGGTATTCCTGAGACAGATTCAGAGGGAGAGAGAAGGTTCATTAAATCACTGGGGGGATTTATCCAGCGGTTGTCTCTCTGGTATCAGTACAGTTGGATACTCCTTGGAATGTATGTTACTCATAGTCATTGTCCTAGTTTTCTCTGCTGAAGTCTGTCCTTACTTGTAGCAGGTGAAAAAGGAACAGTCTTTGCACTTGAAGAGCTTCTTGCCACCGTGGCGGTCCCTGTAGTGTCGACGCAGGCTCTGCATGTATCCAGAGCTGAACTCACAGAACTCACAAGTGAGGACGCTGTCTGGTCGATTATCAGCCACTGTTGAGCTGCCAGGTGTTGAGCCGGAAGACATTTGACTGCGGGAGGCCAGCTGGTAATGACTAAGCTGCTGACGAACATCCGCTGGCTCCAGGTATGAAGGATCTTAGAGAGGGGCAGAGAACTTGCTCTTTATTATACTGTAACATACACTTCGAATTCAAGTGAAAATTGACTCGCTTATAAAATACTTCACATTTAAAGACTGTCCAACTTTTTTGGCTCGTGGCCTCCGACATTAACGCAGAGTATTTGGGGCTCCTATTTTTGCCTGGATGTGTGCACCTTGTCTGTAGTCGGGGCTCCTTGCCACATCTCAGATGTTTATAAATTGTTAGCAGTTCCCCCAAAGAGACATTTCCCCTCTAAACCTCTCAGATGGTTTCGTTTAAAAAACTGTTCGAGGCCAGAAGAGGTAAAGTCTCCAATATATCACAAAAAAGCAAGGATTAGAGAAAAATCCAAAAAGTTAATGCAGATTTATGGAGCAGAACTTTCTTCTTTCTTCTTATGTAATCCATTAATCATATCATGACCCCTCAGATTTATCTTGTCATCCATTGGAGGGGGCCCAACCCCTGTGTTGGGAAGCACTGGACTAAACTACCTAACTGTACATTAAGTAGTAAAACCAGCTCTACTTCTGCCAGCTACAACAGTGAATACTACTTTAACATAGACGTATCAGTATCAACAAACTAATAATGTCATATATAATAATATACCAGTCGCAGAGGCATCTTCCAGCAGAAAGAGTGCTCTTGATACTTTAATTATATTTAATTGACAAACCTTTGCACTTGTACTTAAGTCCTTTTTCAATTTCCTTGTTATGGAGTATTTGGTAGATTTATTTAAAGGTCCAGTGTGTAGGGTTTATGGGGCTGTACTGGCAGACATGGAATATAATAATAGGTATATTTTTTTTAGTATATGACCACCTGTACATAGGAATCGTGTGTTTGTTAAAATGAGCTGTTTATATTTACACAGGGAGTGGGTCCTCGTCAATAGAGTCTGCCATGTTTCTACAGTAGCCCAGGGTGGACATACCAAACACTGGCTCTAAATAGGGTGATTCATGTTTTTGCATGGACGACTCTAGTTAGCAGCTCCTCTATGACAAGAGCAGGTTTAAATCACCGGGTGCGTTTGTCTGTTTGAGAGGAAGACACCTCTGCAAATAATTCAGCTCCTGGTAAAAACCTCTTGAATGTCTGCATCTTAAGTTATCAGAGTATCAGTCATAGTATAAGGTGAGCGCACATTTGCAGGTGCTGGACTAGCAGCCAGCCTTGGAGAAACTGCTTTATTCACTGCTTTACCAGTTCTAATAACCTGGTCCTTTTGTTTTGGAGAGGAAGAGATATCTGTGCTCTGTTTCAGAAAGCTGGTTTAGTGTAAACTCTGAGTAGGTTAACCCTGAGATGAGGGAAAGTCTGGGTTTTCCCTTTCAGAAAGAAGGATCTCTTAAACTCTGAGTTAGTTTTCTTCAACAAATCCTGAGTTTCTCTCTGTCTCCTCCCTCTGCAGAGCCAGACATGCTGTTTCATGTCCTCACTGGTTCAGTCCGTATCAAAGTGAGTACTGAAGTGCATTAATTAGCTGAGGTTTACTGTCTGTCAGAATCAAACCCCTGTTTGGACGTTAGTTTGATACTCAGGACAATATAAAGTTACTGCTTTTATATGCAGTTGTTTCTTCAAACAGTGGTTTTTGCCCTCACATTGAAATATCACACAGCATGAAGTCAGCCCTAATCTCTATACACAGATATCTGCATATGTATCGCTGTCAGATGACAGACGATGGGTTCCGAGATTGAGTCACCACAGCTGGGAGTCAAACCTCTGCATAGCTGTCTTATTGCGAGTGGAAGTTCTTTTCTTTTCTTTTCTTTTTTAGATAAATGTGCGCAGTCTGTACATACATGCATCAAAACCTCTGCATCCACTGGATTAAAATGGAGGCTTTTTATTTACCAGTTGCCATGGTGAATTGCAGTATCTGAGCTCCATTGATGATCAGATTGACTAAATTGGTTCTGATAAGCTGTTGTGAAACTCAAAAAACTTAAAGTTATCCATCTCAGGGTTCGTCAACTCAGAGTTCAGGGTTAGACTCAGAGGCCCCTGTAGATTATTTGGCTCCTGATAAAAAAAAAACCTGAACAATGAACACTGAAGGAATTCAAACCGGGAGAAGTTTCAGATAGCTGCAACCTGCAGCTCTCACCACTAGATGCCACTATTCACCCTAAATCTTACACACTGCTCCTTAAAGTATGATATCCGCGTATGTCATCTGGCTCTAGTCTGGAGATATTTTTGGAGAAGAAATGTTTTAGCATAGCACAAGATATGTGTACAGGCTACCAGCATATTCCTCTTTCAAGATTATTTTCTGACATGGACAGGAAGTAACCACTCCGACAAGAACACATCATCAAAATCTCTGCTGCTTTCAAGACGATTTGGACACCAGTTTCCAACCCACATGAGTCACTGTACATCTAAGACTCATGTTATTCCAATGGACATTTTTGCACAGCAGGATGGAGTTTAACCTACTTTACTTATCGTCTCTTTCATCTGCCTCTTCTAATCTATTTATGAGGGATGTCTGATTATTTCTTCAAAAAGAAAATGCATATACTATTATTTAATAAAAGGCAATCAGCAGACGGCAGTTGATCTTTTTCCTCTCTAACGGAGATGGGACTATCTGGAATTTAGTTGTGCTCTCACCAAATGCCCCCCCCCTCTCAGATACAGAAGTATAACTATGACTGTCATCATTTGTCCCCTACCTCTTTCCCTCCTCATTCCCTTTCTCAAGAGTCTATAATATCAGTGAGCAAGCTCATCTTCTCGCCCTACTTTGAGCCTCCAACACATCAATAAATAAACCACAGTGACACTAATAGAATATCTATCCGTGTGAAAAATGCTTCATTCAGCACTCAGAGTATGAAGAAGCATGGAAGAAAAAAAAACTTTTCTTTTTAAACTTTTGCTTTATAAAATGCTTGAGATCCAATTTCTCACTTCTGCCGAAGAGGCAGAGGAATTCACACGAATCAAACAATGCCACAGTTGATTCATGCTTTTAATATCCTCTCTGCATTGTGGAGATGTATGGAGATGAGATACCAGATGGAGAGCAAATTCTGTCGTGAGGTGGTGATGTGTCTTTTTGAATAGATTAAGGGCCAAAACTGTCTATTACATTTCATAAATGAGAGGTGGAATACTTCTGTGAGGAGTTGGAGAAGACAGGGGAGGAGGAGAACACCTCAAATATATTTTAAGGGTGACCTTAAAGCAGCATAAAAAGCCAGGACGGGGCTGGAGTTCAAAGAAGTTGGATCTTATTCATAGTTTCACAGCCAATCAAATCTTAATCTTTTCAAAACAAACCCTCTTTTGCACTTCAAATATCAGAATTCAAGACATTCGACTGAAGGTAGCTCGTTTGACACGGCGGAGAGACATTCAATATGTCAGCTCTGCTCTCTCTCAATGCTTCACTTGTCTTGGTAGGGCACAGCTGACGGTGGTGGTTGGTGCATTGAGGAATGCTGCCCTGCTTCAGCTCCAGGAAAGATTCCACAGCTCCAGCAGCAAGGTGACAGCTGCTGCCAAGAACAGTCTGCGAGCTACAGTAGCGGCTGCACAGCCACTAAAACACCTAAAACTTGGCATCACATCTAGGAGATCGCTGCTGCACCAACCTACGGCGCAGGTGCCTCTTTGATAAGGAATATTCTGAAAAGAAAGGTGCCATCATCGACATTAAAGGAGGTTTGGGTCGTCAAATCTTAGCAGTCAAACTCGTATGACACAGAATTGGTGATGCTAACCGCTAATTTTCCGTATTTATAGCAAATCAAATGTGTTGCATAAACAATATATAAAACATAAAACCACCTTAGATAAAAAGCCCACTTGAACATGTATATTTAGTAATAATTTTACTTTTGAGCTTTAGATTGTGAATGAATTAGCTCTTAAGTTTTATTTGATTACATTTCTAATGCTACTTTATTTTATTTCCAAGGGCATGATTTATATTATATAGATTATACAGTCATTAAACAGGCAATGAATCTATAACTATTCAGATGATGGACTTAGTAATTTCAGCTTCTCACATGTGAGGATTTGATGCCTTCTTTTGTCATATAATGATAGTTAATTGAATCTCTTTGGGTTTTAAACAGTTAGACAATTTAAACAAATATTTGAATGCATCTCCTCTGCTGTGGGAAACTATTTTCTATTCTTAAAATATATATTTAAAATTCTTCTTTAATATCACTATTGTCAAATATTTCATAAATCAATCAGTTTTATAGATTGAAAGAAAATCATATTCATAATAATCACAAAATAAAATAAAATAAAACAACTCCAACACTAAAAAAACCCTCAGTTTTAAGGAATTCAGCATTGCAGTGGATTGTGCTTTGATGCTCAATTGAGATTTTCCAAATCCAGCCTGACAGGCCTATCATATCATCCTATGTCTATTGAAATAAATGAATTATGCAGGATCTCATACCATCCGGGGCCAAGGGAGTCTGCTCTGTGTTACTGGCCAGCCGTGAGGGCCTGAGGGCACCATGAGCAGCCTGGGTAGCAGCCCGGAGTTTGGGGAGGGTCAGTGCCTCACCGTGGTCTCTCAGAGAGTGCTCCTTCAGCTGGCTGATGGTCATGGAGGAGAAGGGGCACGACAAGCACTTGTATGTGTGCTGCTCACCTGGAGGACAATCGAGAGATTTGAGTCAAAACTTGGACTGCTGTATGGAGTTTACTATATAAAGGCAGCATTTGATGAGGATTTGCAGTGCGTGGCATAAGATTCAAAGTAATAATAAACACATCCTCCACCACAAACAAAGCTATTCTCCTCCAATCTGGAACAAACATGTCACTTTGTGCTCCTCTCAGACTAATTAGTCTAATTTTGATAGAAAAAAATGTTGAGCTGCAGTGTTTATTAGAAATGTCTTCAGGCATCACAAATAAACATGACAACTAACTCCTCAACATACACTTTTCTTGTAGGCAATTTGGAAGTTACAACTTTGATTTTGTATTAATTCTACAAAGATACAACAGCTCTAACTGTAAACATGGATGTACCGCAGTCTCACACTGACAGAGGGAGGCAATTCTGACGGGAAGGCAAAATGTTACTGAGGATTTTTTTCCATACTTAGCTTGAAGCTTGTTGCCTTAAAGGGACAGTTCACCCCAAATATCAGATATACAGATTTTCCCCTCTTACCTGTAGTGCTATTAGTCAGTCTAGACAGTTTTGTTGGAGACATTGGCCGTAGAGATGTCTGCCTTCTCTCCAAAATAATGGATCAAGACAACACTCAGTTTGTGGTGCTCAAAGCGCCAAAAAATACACTTGAAAAACTCAACAGCAATGTCTCTTTCCAGAAATCATGACCTGGTTGCTCAAGATAATTCACAGACCTTGTTGTGAGCAGTTTCACGTAGGAACTATTTTCTTTCTACCACCCTACAACTGCCCAACTGTATCAGCGTCACACATCTACTGCTAACTCACCTAGCAGCACCGAGCTAGCTAACGTTACAGCTCAGCCGAGGAGGACACCATTAATGTTTACATCTTGTGCTGTCATGAGCACGAGCCTCTCATCCGTGAGTAGAGCCAAGCTTCCGTCTGTGGAGTGATACAGTTGGTGGGTGTAGAAAGAAAATAGTTCCTACATGAGGCTGCTCACAACGAGGTCTGTGGATTATCTTGAGGGACCAGGTCATGATTTCTGGAAAGAGACATTGCTGTTGAGTTTTTCATATGTATTTTTTTTGGCACTTCAAGCACCACAAGCGGAGTCCCATCTAGTTCCATTATATTTGAGAGAAAGCAGACATCTCTACAGCTGATATCTCCAACACTCTGAAACTCAAACTTAAACATTCTAGACTGATGAATAGCACTACAGGTAAGAGTTAAAATATGTATATTTACTTTGGGGGTGAACTGTCCCTTTAAATAAAGTTTTGTAGCGGTATCTGAGCCATTCACAAAAGGACAGCATCTCATATACTGCCCACAGCTACTCTCTTACTCACGAATTAGAGTCATATATACTGACCAATTTCTTTGATTTATGCTGCCACAGTATACGACTGTGCTGGTGTTGCTTTGGCTACTGTGTGTGTTTCTGGCAGCAATGGTGGAGTTTCGAATGTACCCATGGGGGGATTTATAGCCTCTTGCTTCCTGTAGCTGTTGAATATATTTGCTTAACAACCCTAACGCAAGCAGCATCCTGAGGAGTGGTGCCATTAGAACCAAATCTGATCTGACAGTAACGTATTCTTACCAGAAGTGGTTTTATTAAGGAAACAACTTCCTGATTGTGCTATTTCTGGAGAGAGCATGTTAGCTCCTGAATGTGGATGCATCAATCCAAAATATCTCGTTGGACAGAAAGCGAGGACACGGAGGAGAAGAACTGAGCCGCAGTGATGAAGATTTAACGCTGATTGTTTTCACAAAGTCTGCAAAATCACCAAACTCCACTTTTTGAATGTAATTGCAACTCAAAATTGCTTTGTGTCAATTATCCACAGCAGCTGTTAACTCTTGGTGCTGTTTCTTGTTCTCTCCAATCAGACAGTTGAGAGCACTCAAATGCCTTTTGAAAATTGGCCTTTCTGGTTTGCTAGTTTTAAGATTGTTTCTTTTGCTCATGTATTGATCTCTCAGGTGGAGCGTTTTATTTTATTTTATTTTTTTTTTAACATTGGCTTGAATGTCTATGTCTTTGTCTGCCGTCTGGCTCGCTCAGCAACAAAGAAACGATTACAGGAGATGAATCACGTCTAACTGAAGACACCTGTCGGCATTCACCTTTGAAACATGCTGAGGATTTCATCCCCATATTCCCAAATAAACATAATTCACAATAAATTCATTGGGGCTATTTGTGCTAAAATCATGATTCTTTTGGATGTGCTTAATGAGGTGTATCTAATGTACTCGGTGGATGGCGGAGCTGCTCCTCCAGCTAATCCACTGGTTACTCCGTGCAGGATCAGCTAAATCAAGCACAGCACTTTTATGTGGATGATGCTAAACAGGAGGCTGCTATGCTGGCCCGGGAATACCTTGTTTGTCATGGATACAGCTGTGAGATGTGATTTAATGTATGCGTTGTGTCTGCTTTTACCTGTGTGTGCCTTGTGCAGGTGGCTCTTCAAGCGGCTCACGTAGGCAGATTTAAAGGGGCAGAGTTTGCACTTGAAGGGCTTGTGGTGCCCGTGGTGAGACTGCACATGTCTGTCCAGACTGGCGATGACACAAAATATACAAATAAAAAAACACAGAAGGGAGGATATGAGATAAGAGGATAAAAGACAGAGTAAAAAAATAGATGGAATGAGGACAAAAGGATAGCAGATAAAGAGAGAAAGTGACAAGAATAGAGTACAGGAAAGCAAGAGACAGAGAGAGAGCTCTACTCAACAGCATCCACTTTGATGATTTCAACAGCGGGGTTTTTTCTGCAGCATCTAAAGCGCTCGATTCTGTTTACCTCACAAACAAGAGCCGCACATTGCCAATGACTACAGAACAAGGAGCCGTGGGGTGAACTCATCTACCCACAATCCCTCGGTGGGAGTGAGCGTGTGAGCGCCTGTGGGGACGGTGGCTGTGTTTTTAATGCCAGCCTCCTAGGTGGCATGGGAATGCGGCTTCTTTCTGGGTCAGGGCACATACAGTACAGAGGGATTACACCTGGGAGCTCAGAGGAGATGAGGACTCTCTCTTCCTCTCTCGCTCTGTGTCTCTGTGATGGATAAAACAAATCACACTACCAAAATGTCTGTCTCGCTGTAATGTTTGTCTTACTCTCCTAGGAGGCGGGAAATCTTACAGAAGATTGAGGATTCAAAGGGATTGTGATAGGGTAAACAGAATAGGGTGTAAAATTGGGTTCTGTACAAAGTGAGTTTAACATCCAGTTGATTTGCACAACAGTTGGTGTAAGACTGGTGAAGAATGTACGGGTGGGAGCTTAAAATATACTGCTACCAGGGCTATACTATTGAATGTACAGCTGCAGGTTTATACTCTAAGACTGAGGAATCAAACGAATTGGTTTCCAACAACTATGAAAACGATATATCCAAGATAAAATAATTATAATGCCACATTCCATTTCACAATGACACTCTTGCTTTGTCTTTTGTCATTAATCCAGTCACCCATTTCCTTTACAGTGGTGCACTCAGTGTTGCCAATTTGGCAATTTTCTTGCTAGATTTAGCAACTTTTCAGACCCTTTTAGTGACTTTCTTTCTAAAAAAGTGACTAGCGACAAATTTAGTAACTTATTCAGACCATTACAGAAAAAGTGGAAGTATATTTAAATCTAATATACTGTAATTTATTCCCATGCATGCTGCTCAGAGTAACTGTGGCATATACATCTCTTATGCCAAGAGTGCAGGGTCTCTCACTCTCCTCTTGGTTTATATTCATAGATTTTATTTAATTTCTGTTATTTATTTTGTTTTGTTTTTTAGTTTAAATATACTTTAAACTCAAGAAAATACACTGTTAAAAAGACAAAATTTAAAATAAATAAATAAATCAATAAATGCATGTTTCCAAAGTCAATGAGTAATAATGTTAAAAAATTGTGATCTTATATTGACCATAGTTATCACGATTATGATTTTTGCCATAATCTAGCAGCCCTTATATAACTGCCTCAGACTAAAGTTGTTTGTGGCGGAGTCCGCCATCACTGCACTGGATTTAAATTGCCTTGGAAATGATTCGTGCATGTAATCCAGAGTCATTGTTTGTTATTTTATCTCATTAATATCAGCCTTACTGTTTCCTGTTCCCTTTTCCAAAACCATATTACAGCTATGTTAAGCTACTGCTGATGCACACTAAGTATTTCCTACTGATGCTGTTTCACATTAAAAGCAGTCAACTGGCAAACCATGGGGTGGCTTTTATTGTGAAGGTGATACAGGACCAAGGTTAGAGCTGACCAAGATTATTCATAAAATTTGAATCTAGAGAACACATTTTTCCAGACTTCTAGGTCAGCAGATCCTCTCTATGTGTTTGCTGTAGTGTTCAACTGCACTTTCTGTTACCATTGGTAACCAAGGGTTTCATCAGATCAATCAAGACTGAACTAACTTCACTGAAAAACATGAATGAAAGATGGACAGTCAGAATAGACCAATGTTCAATAGAGGATCAACACATCAACACATTAATACGGTAAAAATCTAACATTCAGGTAAATATGTGTTTACCTTGGACAAAGTTGCCCACTTTACTATTATTTACTCCTTATGAAGTACCATCCTATTCACAGTGTTAGAGGTGTCAGTCACAGATTTGGCTCCTCCCTACTTACTTGTGTCTGAAAGGTGAGACGAACTGGCAGTACTGGCAGCTGTATTTGTCTTCTCTGCTGAACAGCGCCATGGCTGAGTGGCTCCTCTCATGGGACCTCAGTCCCTGCATGGACATGAAGACTCGGTCGCACTGGGCGCACGGGTGACCCCCTGCAGCTAATCTCTGCTTCAGTTCGCCCTCTGACACCGCGGCCCTCGCTGCAGCCACGAGAGCCGCTGCCCTTCCTTCAACGGCATGCGTTTCTGGTTCCAGTGTCTCCGCGGCAACGGCAACACCACCACCACCACCACCACCACCTCCACCTCCCCCTCCACCACCAGACACTGTGGAAACCAAGGGTGGACCCATCATCGTAGCTGCGGGTCTCTCGAGGCTGTCACCTTCAGCTGCTTCATCCCCCTCGAGGTCGCCATTAGTCAGGCTCTCTGAAGGCAGGGTCAGGGGGATGTCGCTGACTTCCTGCTGCAAAACAAAGAGGAGAAGTCTCAGATGTTTCAGCAACCTTTCTGTTGATTCTGTCTGTCACAGCCATTTTCTTATGCGGATGCACAGAGCTGCAATAAAGGGAGAGAGATTAAGGGTGACAATTTATTTGGATGGTCCAATGTTGACACTCAATCAGCTACCAGATGACAAAAATAGCTGTTCACTGAAGTATCACTTAGAGTCTGGCACCTCTAAACGTTTTTCCTAAATCAGGCAAATCATGTTAACAGCACATAAGCAACAGTTAAGCATCTGTCTAACACCTCTGGTTCTGTCTGTGCTGTATCGGCGCAATCAGTGTTAGTTACAGCTCTCTCACTCACCCTCTGTTTTGTCAATTGGATACATTTGTGCTGGAGATCAACATGTAGGTGTGTCATTGACCTGACAGCCTTTCTATGCAAGACATTTTCCTGAAACAGCCAAAGCACCTGACCAAAATACTTCAAGCTGCAGTGTGAGCCTGTGAATGAAATGTTTCTGCACCAACAACAAATGACTGAAAAACACGACTGGGTCAAGTCCTGCAGAGCCAATCCTCATCAGTAACCTTAGACCAACTCCAACCCTGACCTGAAACTCTGTAGTGTGCTGGTATTTACTGACGCACCATACTTAGTTGAAATTGAGTTGATTGCACTATCCAAATGGAATGTCACATGAAAATTCGAGTCAAACCCTTGACTCTGTCCAGCAGCTTTGTTACATATAATTCCCTTCTCTTAACCATGTAACTATAGAATAAGAGTAAAAAATCTCCTTCACAAAGTCAATCAAAATATCCACCCAGTCCTATTCATGGGCAGAGAGGGCCCCACTACCTCTCTGACACAGGAGCAAGACACACAGGACACAAGACTTGATGGTGGTTATGCATCTTTCCGTAGTCATTATGCATCTTGTTATGGTTTTGTGTGTCTTTAAGGTCATTTTCTACCTTACTGAAGTCATTTTGTGTCTTTTTGGTTGTTTTGTGTCGCTTTGTAGTCATTTTGTGTCTCCTTGTGGTTGTTTTTTTATCTATCTGTAGTGGCTTTGTGCCGCGTTCTGGTTGTTCTCCCTGTTTTTATCGTTATTTTGTGTCTCTTTGCAGTTCCTTTGCATCCCTTTGTGGTCTTTTTGTGTCTCTTTGTGGTCACTTTGAGTCTCCTCCTGTCCCGTACGTGTTTGTTTGAGTGACAATTTGCAGGTGAAGGCCAGGGGGGCCCTGACACTTTTGGCCCTGGGGCTGTGCCCAGTAGGCCCGTTCAGTGATCCATCCACGGTTCCATCTTTATATCAAACCATAAATAAACTTCATTACTAGCTGCTGCTGATGCTAAATCACTCAGGAGAGAAACAGGAGGATACAAAACTAGTCACGCAACAGAACAGATAAGAAGAAGACCTTGCACATTCGGACATCTCCCAACAACAACACACACAAAAAAACCTCTATTTTCTCTTGCTTCATCTGCTGGAGTGCAGTCTGGTTTCTGTAGTCGTCACAAGTGGACAGACAATCACCATGACTTTTTTATTGCCCCGAGGAAGCTCATTCTTTCTGTGGAAGGACCTGACCCTGCACTTCATGCAGCCATAAATAAGATGTGGCATCCACAGGCCCAACCTTGCCATCGAGTCTGCCCTGACTGCACTGTCAGCCTGTTCCTCATCCAACTGGATCAGAAACCATTGCAGTTCTAGAGTTGGGACTGTATCCATGATACTATAGAGAAGCATCTTTCATTTATACCTTCTGCAATGTGTAAAACATGCAGTATATTCCATCTGGTAGGGATGCTGTGGGAAATGAATGCTCGCAGTTAACCCATTACCCTGGCACGTGCCATCAGCTTCACAGGCTGACATTTTCTGCCAACGCAAGACACACTCATTTTTTTGCAGTAGACCTTATTTGCCAAAGTGAATATAGTAAATCTTAAATACATACAAGACAGACTGAGTGTCTGACAGAAGAACCAGGCCTCCTTATGGGTAAGGCGTTGGATCCTTAGGCCTGTTCCCCTTACTGGCAGCCTCAGTGGAATACTAATGTTCGAATGGTTACCCACCGCTGCCCTAAAAGTTATGGCTCACCACTCTGTCCTCTGCTTCCCCCCCTCCACTGCAATGGGACAGCGTTGCTTGTTTTCTCTAGGGGAAGCTGACAGACTGTCTACCCAGAAGCCACCGTCAGTAATAAACAAAATGGGAAACAGAACCCAAGTCCAGTAAAACAGATCACTGCAGAGCCAGGGGGACGAGGAGTTTACTAGACAGAAACACCGGGGACAGCCAAAGTTAGTCTCTCAAGTATATGGTTAAACAAAATATAATGTGGATATCAACTAACAATGCATATTATACATTTGCGTGATCTCGGAAGTCGTAGCTGCACAATTTGTTGACATTTTGGGGAACATGTTTATTCGTCTTTATGCCGAGATTGACACCACTTTTAAATCTGTACACCTGATATGAAGCTACGGCTAGCGTAGCATAGGGCAAAACAGTTAGTTTGGCTCTAAAGATTACTAGTTTTCCCCTGTTTTCAGTCTTAATGCTAAGCTAAGCTAACAATCTGCTGGCTGTGGCTTTATATTTATGGGATGAATCAAACCCCTGGTAAGAAAGTACATTTCCCAAAATACCAAGTTTTAACATTGACATGTGTGTATTTAATATGAAAATAGTTCAGACTTAAAGATATACTATGCAGGATTGTCTTTGCAAATATGATTGCCAGTGAAAGTTTAAGTAAAAGCCAACTCCAGAATCACTCTCATTCTGCGTTTTGCCTGCTGCTTATGCTCTGACACCTGGTGGCTACCTTTTTATAAATCCCCGACCTTACTTGGGTACTGTGGGGCTACACACTCATAAACATCCCGAGCATAGAAAAAGAGTCGGAATTAAGAAAATACAGGCAAAGAGCAAAGTCTCTGCGGAAAAATACACTGCCACACACCTCTAGTGCATCATAAGTGATGACTGAGAGGGATTACTTCTGTATGAGTTCTGTTTTTTTGGAAAATCCTGCATAGTACATCTTTAATGTAACAAATCAGAGGTAAAATAAGACAAATGTAACAGCATTAAATACATTTTGGAAATAAATCCAACTCCATTTACCTTGACGTGTCCCTCTTTGACCTCTCCATACTGGACGTGCTTCCTAAGGTGGTTGCAGATGGCTCGGAGGGTGGGGTGCATTTCTATGCAGAAGTTACACCTGAATCCTATGGGAGCTTTATTTACAGGACTTTCCTGTTCACAGAGCAAAAAAAAGGAAAAAACTATTTATTTACTGTTTTTGTTTGACATCTTTTTTAAATGCATTTGGAAAATATTTGTGATAATACATTTATTATAAATTATATTATTTTAACTTTTCAAGGACAATAGGAGTGTGTAATCTAAACCAGCTGATGTATGTGCCGTGAGATGATACTCCTACATCTTCTCTTTGAGATTTACCTTTTCCCCATGAAGTTAAAGACTCCACTGTTCTCAAACATACATTTAATGAGATCAATTGTATTTTTAATGAACTTAATATGAAACTAATTATCACACCTCATTATCACTGTTATATATTCCTGGTGACAATAAAGGGGCAATTTAAGACACATAATTATCTCTTTAATGCCGTTTTGGCAGAATATGACTACTTTGGGTACAACTGCAATGATTGTGGGTTTATAAAGTCATGTTACGATAAATTAACAATACGCTCAGTGATAAATTATATCTCTATAAGCTGTTTTCCAAAACCATGGGAGCCCATGACTCCAAGGAGTATAGAAACAGCTGTAGTATGATATGATGATAGTAGTAGCTTACAGCATCAGAAGATTTATTGTATGCTCTCAGATATTAATGGTAAGAGGAAAATTAAATTATGCCGGTTTTATTCTTTCATTTACAAGCTTTAAGGGAGACTCGTATCTCCGCTCACCTTCTCAGGTTTGGTCTCAGGTAGTTCTGAGGCTTTCTGTTTGCTGAGCAGCTGCCTCCTCCTCTCCTGCCTCATGGCCCTCTTCTGGAACTCCTCATTGTGGTTGAATAGATGTTTCGCCAGAACTGGGAGAGCAAGGAACTTCAGCTCACAGTGAGAACACTGGTACATCTCGGACTCCTCATCCCCGGGACCGGGCGACACCACAAAGTCCCTCTTCAAGTCATTGCTATGGTGGTCGTTGTAGTGCATAGAGAGCAGCGCGCCTGTGCTGAAGGACAACCGGAAGCATTTCAGACACTTGAACGGCAGCCACTCAGCCTCTCTGTCCTCCTCGGGTTCAAGCTGAACCTCCAGTACATCCTTGTCATCCTCTGCCAGTGCGCTGACTGCTATCTTCTCGGGTTCTTTGGCATAGATAACGGTAAAGTAGCGACCAAGCTTGCTAGCGTGCTGCTTCTTGGGGAAGACACCTGGGTGGCGTTTAATGTAGTGTGAGACAATGCTCTTCCTGCTGAAGGCCTGGAAGGCGCAAAGAGAGCACCTTCGTCTCTCCACTGCCAAGCGCAAGTCTTCGCTCATTTCTGAACTGTCCCCTTCTGACGGCGGCTGTGCTATCACTTTGCTAGGCTTTTCGGTCATTGTCTTGGAAGCAGCCAGACAATGGGTGTAATAGGCGTCAATATCATGCCGCTTCTGGTAATGTGCTGCCAGACCTTTGCGTATAGGGTTCGTGTATGAACACAGAGCACACTTGAAGACATTGTTTTTACCCTCTGGCTGAGCACGGACGTTGTTGTGCTTGATACGGTAGTGACGAGCGATGCCTTTCCTTGTGGAGCAGAAGTATTTGCAGAGCTGACACTTGAATATAGCATGTTTCTCTGCCTTATTGATGGGTAACTGAGAGAGGGCAAGGTCCAATTCACTGACCTCCTGGACTTTTGCTGCGCTTGATATATTACCAGCGCTGCATTCGGCTACTGGCTCTGTGTCTTTAGCGGGAGAGAAGTGTGTCAGAGAGGGGGCGAACATGTCAGAGGCCGACTGATTGTGATATTTCTCATAATGGATTTTGAGTTTCTCCAGTGTCCCATGCGTGTACGGACACATTTTGCATCTGTATGCGCCATAGCCTTGCCTTTGAGTTTTGCACTTGTCGTCTGCTTCGTTTATGTCGGTGATATGCTCTATATCATCCGCAAAGTCTTCTGCAGTGACTTTCACTAATGGGTGTCTCTTCTGATAGTGAGTCAGGACGCCGTGGATTCGGGAGTTTACATATGGACAATGACGACATTTATACACAGAACTGGGGTTGATGTCTGCCTCCTGTGCAAAATCTGCAGCTTTTACTTTCATGCCCGGGTGTTTCTTTCCATAGTGAGTGAGGAGGCCATGGAGGCTGTTGTACTCTGACAGACATACAGTGCACTGATAAGGGTTGTTAGAGATGGAAAGACGTGGGTGGGTAGGATGGGGATTGCTCTCTTGAGATGGGGTGACAATGACCAGCGCTCCATCATCTTCGACAGACTGGCAATTGAAAGACACGTGTTCTTTGGCAACCTGCTGTTGGATCTTTTCAGCTGAGCCATTTCCTTTGATTATATCCAAAAGCACAGATTCATCCCCTTTAATGGCCCAAGGGTGGACTGCCTGATAGTGACTAGTGATGTCCCATATTGTGCAGGCCTCAAAGGCACAGTCTCTGCATTTGTAATGTTTCGTTTCCATATTGCCCCCTTGTTGGGTGGTCTCTGGACCAGCCCACAGTTTGCTGGCCATGTATGTGTAATCCACATTGTGCTCAGGATGGCGTCTTTGGTAATGGAGCAGCAGGCCCTGGGGTTCAGCGTGGGAGTAAATGCACCACTCACAGTGGTAGCCAGCCTCCAAAATGCCATCTTGGTAAGCCCAGTGTAAAATGGTCATGGCTGTGGCTTTCACAGTTGGGTGCTCTTTCTTCAAATGCTTCTTTAGGGCATAGACGTAGGGGGATGTGTAGGAACAGTGTTTGCACTTCAAGGAGCGCAGGGGCGTAGTGTTTTCAGGGTCTGGAGGGGCCGGGGTCAAGGCAGAAGAGACGCTACTCGACTGAACCATCTGTGCACGCTCACGCTGGCTCCGGACAACTGCAGTGTGACGACGCACAAGGTCAGCGTTGGCCTTGGTTTCCCTATGCTTCTTCTGGTAATGAATGAGCACTCCTTTTACAGTGCGGTTGCCATAATCACAGTGCTGACAGAAGAACAGCTCATCCTCACCTTTCTCACCACTGCCTGGTTTAGGGCTCGTGCTGTTAGATCCATCGTGACCGTTATTTTGAAATTGCTTCAAGAACTGTTTCGGAGCTGCAATTTGTAATTCATCCATTAATTTCATCAAACCAGGGGTGGGGGCACCATGTTTGATATATTTTGCTGTCACTTTTACCTCTGGGTGTCTCTTTTGATAATGGACCAACACACCAACAACAGATCTGTTGCTGTACACACAATGTTTACAGTAGTACATTTCTTCATCTGATCCATACAGTGCCGCGCTTGGTTGTTTTGGAGGAGTTGCCATGCTAAGGTTGAATGAGGAGTTTGCAACAGGCTGCGACTGATCCACAGAGATGACCTTCATGGTTTTCTGTATACGGAAATAAGACGCCTTTTGCTCTGGGTGTTTCTTCTGATAGTGGACCAAAACAGAGTGCATGTTGGGGCTAGCAAAAGAACACACATCACAATCATAGACGACAACATTGCCACCAATGGATTCTTTGAGAGAGTCTGTCTCAGAGCTGGCTTCAGGGGTCTTGGAGACCGGTTTCGGCACTGGGCTGGAGGAGGACCTGGGGGTTGATGTGGCTGAGTTCAAATTCTTGGGGCCAGAGTTTAATATTTCCCTCAGGGTCTGCGACTCCCCCGATTTGTGGGACTGCTCAACCACATAGCTGGAGAAGATCATCGCATTGTTGATTTTCACAGTAGGATGCATTCTTTGGTAATGGGGCATCAGGCTCCTGACGTTGGGGCTCGTGTACGAACAAAAGCGGCACATGTAAACCAGATTCGGTTGGTTAAAGTTGAGCACATTGCTTGCTTCAGGGTGATGATCCATGTAGTGTTGGTGTAGATCATTATAATTTGTGTATTCGATGTAGCACTCTAAGCAGCGGAAGACTGCACTCTGGTCCTCTGGGTCCAGGATGTACTTAAAGCTGAACTTGATGTAAGGGTGCATCCTCTGGTAATGGGTGCTGACGCTACGAGCTGACTTGTTGTGGTAATCACAGTGTTTACAGTAAAAACGTGTAGTTCCTGGCTCCTCTGAATAATCTGCGTTCTCTTGGACAGCATTATCACTGGGGTCAGCAGAGATGTTTTCACTGTCATCTGAGAGAGTCAAGGATATAGGAATGTTTCTAGGTTTTGACTTAGGGTTGCTTTTTCTTTTCCCTATTCTGCCTCCCTCGTGAGAGATCACTGATTCTCTCGCATGAAGCTGTTGTGTATTATAAGTAAAGACAGGGTTTTTATTGTCATGGTTTCTACCCTCTGTATCAGCACTGGCATGATTTTCTCCTGCATCTTCATCATCCATGTCATCTAGGTTTATGATCATATCCTGTTGGCTTTGGCTTATCTTACTTTGAAGGTTACTGGCAATTTCATCAATTCTAGTTCTCTTCTTAACCGAGGACAAATCCAAAGGTAAGTCATTAATGGACTTCCTGGCTCTTTTCCCTGTTACTGAGGGCTTTTTGGTGGCAAGTCCTAAAATGGAGGTCTGGGTTTTTTGTAGAAAGATTGGAGAAGCTTCCACTTCAGAATCCGGCTGGTCAGTCAGCTGGCTTTCAAAGACAGTGGGATCTAGGTCATCACAGTAGGAATGCTTATGCTGCTGGTGAACCCTCAGACCTTTCAGAGTGGTGGTAGAGAAGCTGCAGAGCGTGCAGCGATGAGGGTTCTGCTGGTCGTTTGGTGTGCTGGTTGTCTTTTTTCCATTGACTTTGGAACTTACACTACCCCCATTCACTGGCTCTGCAGCATTGTCATTGTGAGGATCTGGACTATCGCTTGTTAGGTCCAGGGTGTCTAAATCTGAGGATATGTGGCTCTGTTTGTGCGTGCCTAGTTTAAGAGGGCTGGTGCAAATAAATGGGCATTCATCACATTTATACACTGTGGTTTTACCAGAGAGGTGAATGTTTTCAATGTGGCGGGAGATGCTCCGCCTGTGCATGGTGAGGAAGGAGCAGAACGGGCACTGAAAACGGTTCATGTACTTTCTGAACGGTATTCCTTTAGTCTCCAGTAATTTATTATCCTCATCAGTTAAAAGCTGCTTTGCATCTGCTGACAGTGTCCCAGTATAGCTGGGATCATCTATATCGCCCAACTCTTCTTCATCATCATCCTCTAAGCTGCTCCTAGAGTCCTCCTCATTGAGTAGCTTGGCATCCATATCTACGACGCTCTTGGAGACGTCAGACGAAGTGAACCTCTTGGACAAAATGGAGGTACCTGTGCTGTTGGGTGTGACTGCACTCATCTGTGCATACTGAAAGGATGAGAGCTCTGGGAGTGACTTCTCCGACGTGTTTTCTGCTGTTTTTCCTACTGGCTCTTCCTTCCCTTGAACCTCAGTGAAAGTCGTCTTTGATCTAGTTGGGCTTTGGGAGGCGGAGGGAGAATCTATATTGGGTGAGCTTGCACTTGCCTCCCCTTCCAGCTCTGCAATGCAGGAAACTATCTTGACCTTGTCACTGTGTTCCTTCACCACGTGATTAGTCCAGCTGTCCTTCTGGTCAGTCTGATAGTCACACCACTCGCAGGCAAATGTTCCCTTCATGAGTCCACTGGCTGAGCCCGATTGCTCTCCGGTCTCTGCGTATTCTGAAGGATCTTCAGCGCCGTCTGAGGGACCCTTGTTATGATACATTAGTTGGTGTTTCATTATCCTTGCTTTGCGTGGAGACTTGTATGTGCAATACTGACAGGAGTAGACTTTTGAATGGTCATTGTGCATTATAACGGTGTAGCTGGGCTGCTTCGCTGTCTGCGAGGAGATGCTTGCATCTGAATCTTCCTCAATGACGTTATGCACTTTTTTGGTGTGGTTTCTCAAGAATGACTTCGATCTGAAGTAACGGACACAGAACTTGCACTGGTAAAATGGCAGGTGGGTTTCATCTGTCTGCTTTTGTGGTGTTTGGTTGGAATTGTCAGCAGAGTTGGGGCCTAAAAAAAACAAGAAAGCATGTGAGCTGGAAGACAGTAAATGTGTAACATTTTGCAAGTATTAAAACTTTTTTTTTTTTTCAGTCAATAAAACCAGCACCAACTCATAAATGTTATGTTTCCCAATAAAATGTATAATCATCCTACTATGAAGAGTTATTTGAAACAAAAAAAGAAGTGTTTCCTGATCCTCAACAAATTAACTGTAACATTTGATTTATTTTGGTCGACATACTCATTCCAGCTTTAGGAGGCGTGTAATCCTTGTCATCCTTGTCGTCATGTTCCTCCTCCTCCTCCTCATCCTCATCCTCCTCCTTCAGAGAGTCAGACTCATCTGCATCTGCAGGCTGCAGGAAAGCTGTGTGCACTTCCTGAATGTGGGTCTTCAAGTCATCATATGACTCGGCACGGAAGTCACAGCCGTCACACTGCAATACCTCCATCACTGAAAAGAGGGAGCACTCCCTGGAAAATCAGGGAAACCTGCAAAGAAAAAGAAAGAGAAAAAAAACACATGAGGACATGCAGCATTTTCCCAATGAGTCCACGTCGGAACACGTGTCTAATTAAGTGAGTGTGATTGAAAATAAAAGTGATTTATGAGAATCATGTTTAAATATTCATAGGAGCCATTTACAGAGCAAGTTAAGGGGTATTTACTATAGCATGGAGACTCGTATGTACAGAGCTATTACAGAGCGTGAATAACATTATCCTGTAATGCTTCAATATTCAATGTAGTGAGCATGCCCTTCAATAAGAATGAGCTTGGTGATGATCTACCATGATTACCAATGTCAATTCCTGCTGTGAACCAAGAATAATCAAATGCAGGATGGATGACGCACGGTTTCTACGGAACAAGTAAGACAATAGACAGCAAAAGATATAACGCTTTAAAATGATCATGATTATGTGTTAAGATATCCTTTCTCAGAAGAGTCTCATCTGCTAGCATTATAGAGGCTCTTCAAGTTGCATTTGCAGGAATTTGCAACAGAATGAAGCATGCTGAAAATTTGACACTGGAGGGAAACATGATGTTTCCCTCCATATTGTGTGTTTATGCTGCTATGATTGCTTTGATGTTGAACAATATGTGGGAGTGATGAATAAAATAAAAGCCTAAGTTTGCCAACATTTTAATAAAATCAAAAATCCATTTTGAGATCACGTCACTTAAATACACCCCAAACAAACAAATCAAGCAAAATTAAAATGATGAGAGATTTGTAAATGCAAAAAGTAATATATTCAAAGAAGGCACGTTTGTTTATTTATGCAAAACTAACACAAATTCCTGTTGTCTTATTATAAAGACAAAACCACACACATAAAGCGCACCAAATTCATATAAAAGGGATTATTTTCAATCTCTATAACGACTGCAGCTGTCCACAAACTCTGATGGAAAGCCTAACCAAACATGACAAAGAGCAAAATTCAGCAGATGCTGATGTTTCTCAGAATACTAAGAAGGTCCCATTTTTTAGCATAGCATCATTCTAAGAACAATGGAGGGACTGAGGAGGGATTATGGGCTGATTTGTCCCATTTTTATTACCTTGGGATAAGCAACAGCTGGAGAGCAGCTCCACAGCTCAGTATTTAGAGCAGACTATTCCATCAGATTGTATCAACTGCTCTGAAATAAGATTGAATGAATCAACAGAGAGATGAAGGCTTTATGTCTTTGGGCTTCTCTGCAGTTTGGACTTGGCCAGAGAAATGGAAGCTGATGATGTGGCCATCATTTCACAGCTCTTTCATCATTGCTTTCTAATCAATTGTCATTTGGTCTCGCAAAACCGCATAATATATCACACATAGCATTTGTAGCTCACACTGGATCTGAGGTGGGTAGTTAAAGAGCAGAGTTTACAACCTTGGCTCTCAAATGAAAACCTAATCAACAGAGGATTTTCTCACACTTAAAAAGCACAAAGTTACTAATTTCTGAGACATGCACATGTTTGAAAAAAGGTTCATACTGTGGTGCACGCCATTATTTTGGAGGACAAAAATCAAACATGTTGTATTAGAGATGTTTTTTTTTAGACAGTGACCCCAACACCGCATGAGTTTAACTTGTAAATGCAGTAATAATATTGTGAGTGAATCGTATTACTGTTGCATTTCTACTGTAAATGTATGTGTCAAGAAATCAAAAAAGGCACTATATGTGACATTCAGAGCATATCTATAATTCAGAGTCTGAGCCAGGATTGTCTGCATATGGCTCTCAACATGGAGGTGGCTAATTCAGCAGTAAGCAGCAAACGGTGCTAACACCACAGTGCTAACAACGTTGACAGTGCTGACACAGCTAAACGTGGTATTGTGGGGGGAGGACCTAAGGGTGGGCATTACCAGTGGACTCACAAGGACTACCACAACAAAAAACAGAGAAGCTCATATTACAACAAACACAGAGGGAGCGTGACTTCATTCTCTGCTCAGGACCATGTCTGTATAAGGTTAACTGGATACAGTGCTGGAGACAGGGCCCCGTTCATTCCTATGAAAGTTGCTCAGTGGCACATAAAGCCAAAAAAGCTTGATTTCCGCTGTATGAAATTACCCTGAACTTCCACATCATGGGGCCCATAGAGCAAGTGCACTAAATACTTCCAGTGGCCGAGCGACCAACTTTCGGTTGATTTGAATGGGGATAAAATTTAATGATTTAATCATGCAGGTCTTCTAGACTTAAGAAATGCTATCACATAACCATAGACAATCACATTTGCTTGTCTGGAACCAGTTTTTGTCTTACAAAAGGACTAAACATGTCATAGGAGCTGGACACTGTACTGAACTTATTTGCTTTTTGGATGTGCGTTCCATGTTTAACTATCATTATGAATACTTATCTTTCAATGGACTACAATTGTAACATACAGATGGAGGGAGTGGATTCTTGCTTCTTTTGCTTTGGCTGTGCCATTGGGACCTTTTTGTCTGTTTGTTTGTTCCCAGGCTTGATAGGTCACCTGATGACTCCTGTAAGGACTGGTGCTGTGCTGATGGACTTTTGAATCATTAATGTTCTCAACACTGCCGAGATGATGCTGTGCTTTTGTTTAGTCTGTGCTGTTTGTGTTTATGTATTTGTTTTTTTTGTGTTGATGTTCTTAAAATAGAAAAACTTCAACAAAAAAAATTAAATAACAAAAAACAAATGCTTCCAGACCAAATGGATCAAATCCTGATAGTAAAATGAGTCATTTCACTGAGGTTGCAACACAAAAAAAAAATGTTTCCATTGACTTAGGGACGTTTAACAATGTAAGTCCATGAGAGAAGTCTTTCTGGGCCCCATGGCATTATGTTAGAAGTTGTAATTCCATGTTTGGCCACTATGGACTCCATTACTCCACTAGCCTACATCTTTACATATCAAATGGTGGTTTGCTGCTATATTAATGCTCTGAACACCATACACAGCACCTTTAAAGAACTGTAAACTTAACAGGAAGTGAATCAGCACCTCTCTGATTCACTCTGTACGAGAACTGTGCGTGAGTTTACAGAGCTGATATTTATAACAAGGCTTCCATTCATATCCAAACTGCTCATATCCACGGCCCATGCTCAAATATGCAACTAACATGAAGGACCTATAATGGTATGAGTATGGCTATGAAATGGGATTCATTAGCTCTGTTGATCGCTCTCTATAGATACATTATGGCCTACCAGCATGAGACCATTTTACAGGCCCAGGTGCACCCTGTGGTACAAATACATGTTTCCACATTTCAGGATGATTACATCCCCAAACCACTAAGTAAGTTTAATAGTGGTGTCATGGGCACTATGGACACCTCCCAGGTCTGAACATATTTGAACCTACTCTCAGCTACGCCTTCAAGATGGATAAAAGCTCTTCTGAATGCACAGGTGGCCTTTCTCCTCATTACTCTCCTTGATATATTAGTGGGTGTTTTCTTTATTTTGCCCGGCCCTGCATGGCAATGTCAGACGGAGAAACTTGAAATACAAAACTAAAACAACAATGAAGTGAACACCAGGGTATCTAAACATGTGAACTGTGTACACTGCATGTCAGTTTGTAAGTGTTAAAAATGACCAGGACAGAAGCCACAGCAACGACTTTTGTATGCGTTCCTCTTTTTTGACGACATAATAAACATTTTGGTATTTTAAGACATGTCTTGCCTTTACTGTACACATTATGGTCCATCATGACATCCCAGAAAGACAACTTTAATTTAAATCAAATTAAATGTAATATACCACTAAGAAATGATAAAACTGCGACAGACACTTCCAGAACTAAAGCACACATTTTGTTGAAAGCTGAGAGCCACTTTTCTATGAACTATTCATTTAAAGCAAGTATTTATTTGTATATTCTATTAGGCAAAGACAGAAATATTTTGCATGTATTCAAAGAGGATTAATGGTTCACACTGCAAACATGACCCTTTGTTGATGCATTGGTCTTAATGAAAAAACTCTACATCACAATATGATGTGGTTTGTGTGTATAATCCAACTAAATCCAATCATACTATAAGCATCAGTTCTCCTTATTTTCTTGCTGAAATGCCAGATGTTGAAGATGTTTCATCAGTGGCTGTGTAATAATATCTAAAGAAGTAAAAACTTAGGAAATCAATGATCAGTATCATTCTATAGAACTATCATAATCAACACTTACTGCTCTTACAAATAAGGGGAATAATCATATTAATTAAATTATATTCATACAACAGCAGCATTATTAAGTTGCTTCAGAGCAAGAGTAGCATAAATACAGCACCACTGTGTTTTTCACGAGGGCACTGAGCTTTAGAGATATGATGTTTAACACAGGCAACTCCTTTTTTAATTTCAGTGCTCGATATTAAGTAATTCTTTCATATCAATATACAGTATATAAAGTCAAAAAGCAGGTCAATATAGTATGCAAATATGTAAAATGTTGTGATTCAATAGGACATACAGCACACCATTTCCACCTTTTTTTTCACCGTGTCCATGAAAGAGATTTTTTTAAAGCTAATGTGACGCTCACGCTGACACGGCCATTTCAAACTTAAGGTGAATCTGAGCTGATTTTACACATCAAAGTTTGTTTACAGGTCTTGGGGAGCACTATGTGAAAAAAATGTTGTATGAAGCCTTTTGCGGCTCCAGAGGAAGTTACACAAAGTGGGTGATGTAGGTGCGGTGCTTTGACAAGGAAGAAGAATACGTGGGGATAAAAAAGACAATGTCTCTGGTTCTGCTGCATCGATTTGGATCTTTCTGATTTTGAAATCGTTTTACAGGAGCGCAAAGCTAGATAGGTGCAGCATTCTTTTAATGTTTTCAATTGTGGCTTATGGCTCAAGAAAGGAGAGATTTAAATATTTGCCCTTGCAGTGCTCCAAGTGTTGCTGCACATGGGCTGCTTTTGAACTGGCACAGGTTCATTACTGAAGTGTACTAACTTAAAAGAGACATGAATACACCATGTTAGCTTGAAACAAAAGCGCTCCTGTATTTGACATGAAATTCCCAAATTATAGACAACTTGTTAGGACATAACTGAAAAGTAGCTCCAAATGTAAGGTGTTGACTTATTAAAATTTCAGCTATTAGTTTGAAGAGTTTAATTTTGATTTAACAAATACTGGTTTTAAAATATTAAAGGAATACTACATCCCCCAAATGATCATTTGTGTATCAGTAACTCATCCCGTGTTACATTGAATTTGAAAACAAAACTTTGTCTTTCTTGCATGTCTCCATGGCGAACAGAGTCCAAAAACTCTGAAAATCTTGATGAAATTGAGCAAAAGGGGGCCGTGTTACACATCAGCAAAATTCTATCAAACGCTCACATAACTCATGCAGTATAATCTGAGTCTCATTTATCCAGCCATATGCTCAGTACTTCCCAAACAGACAGCCCTTGCCTCTTCAAAACCAGACTCCATTGACAAAATCACTAATTTTACCTCACTGAACACGGGAGCTGCTGGTCTACCACTGCCTCGATAGGTAGTCTGTCTGTGTTACTGTCTGAATCCCAACTAACCCTTTAAATCACCAAAGTCACAAAGTAACACAAACAAACTACTGATCAAGGCAGTGGTAGACCAGCAGCTCCCATGTTCAGCCATGTAAAATTACTGTTTTTGTTAATGGAATCTGGCTTTGAAGAGAGCATAGGTAAGTTCCCCGCTGAAAAGGGCTGTCTGTTTGTTAAGTGCTGAGCATATGTCTAGATAACTTACACTTGGATTATACTACACGAGTACCAACATCAATTGATTGATTTTGGATTCTTCGTTCACCTGAGGCATGCAAGAAAAACAAAGTTTTCCTCATCAATTCAGCATAACGAGAGGTGAGTTTCTGATATACAAATGGTCATTTTGTGGGTGAATTATTCCTTTAAATTGAGCAAGAAAACATTTCACAGTTTCAGTGTTATTTATTTTCACTAGAAAATCCAATGAAATAAATTATGCAATAGAGAAAAAAATACAAAAAATCAGCTTTGATTTTAACAGAGATATAGTGAGATACAGCTTCAGTACCAGGATCAAATTCACTCCACTGATCTGGATACTGCAAAGAAGAAAATTTCAAGTGAGATCCAGCCAGAGACAGTTGGGAATCCCGCCCTGCTTCCCACACCCAACTGGCCAGCCATTGGAGAGCTCCATGTGAGCCGGCCAAGCTGCCAGTATGTCCCTGAGCAACCAGGGGATCCATTGTTGTTCAGGGTCAGGTTACAGCCTCACCACGGGGCCCCACCCTGCTCTCTTGGCAGTTCACTGCTGTTTTGAACAAAGTTGCCTCCTAATGCCAGGTTCCTTGACATGGATATCAAGAGAATCCTTTCGGAGAGAAGGGGAGAGGAATGCCCGGGGAGGAGGAAAAAAAAACCTCCTACACAACCACCATCTGCCTTAGAGTTGGCTGTGTCTTTTCAGCCAGTCAGTCCCTACGCCACACCAAGTTAATGGGTGAGATTGTGTAACCGCTTTCATCTAGTCAGCTGGGGCTCTAGCAGGCAGCGACTGAGCTGCTCAGATCCTCCTCTGAGCCGAGCTTCAAGGGCAGCCATTTTAGGAGCTGACTATGTGCGCTTAGGTGTTCAGCCAGCACACAACATGGACCCACAGATCTGATCCTCTTCCTCAAAGGCAGGCAGCCCGACACTGGAGAGCTGCTGACAGAAATCTATCTGCCAGATGTACGCTACTGTACCCAAGCCCTCTGCCCACACAGCTCAGCAGAAAACATCTCACACTCTTGCCAGGCTGACTTTGCCTGGTCCTTTCATATCACAGGGACATTATCTCTCACATGAAGGGATTTCCAGAGAAACGCTAGAATCCCCGCTCCAAAGAGAGACAGAATAGGTCAGAGCAAGCGGCATGCATGGACACTTTGTAGAGGGAAACTGCCAACTGCGTTCCACGAGGGGGTCTAAAAATGTGAGGCATGTCTGAACTTCTTTATCTCAGCGCTCTGAAACCCTGAGGAGAAAGGGGCAGAGAGAGGCAGAAGGAGAGAGCAGGCCTGAAGGAGAAGGGTGGGAGGAGAAGGGAGGCGGCGAGAGAGCATGACAGAGCCACCTGGAATACCTTCGGTGGTGAGCAACTGAGGACAAAGCCATCGGACTGGGCTCCCCAGATTCCAAAGTCTACTGACATTTGTTAATCACCAACCGGTCTCTCTGCATCGGAGAGCTCTGCCAGCAGTCACACCCTCTACTCAAACTGGCTGACAGCAGCTGCTCTGTCTGAAAGAGGGCCTTTGAATAAGCCAGCATTAAGCTGATTAGGAGTACAGAGGTTTTGTCCTTAACTGTTGGTTAGCGCTACCATCTCATGCCGCCGGGGAGAGAAAATATGCTGTGTATTATTATATGGCGAGCATCCTGGCTCCAGATAATTCATCTGGCAAACAAGACGGGATGTGCATCTTGTCAACCTGCGCACCCTCAATAATTAATGACCCATTGATTGAAAATGACAGTCTGCTTTTTAAAGGAAAATACAGTGGCAATAATAGCAGGTAGCCTGAGCCATGGAAATTGATTTCTTGCAGAGATGAGATGACAACATCAGAGAAAAATCAATACATTTTTAGTTTCAAGAAAGTTATTCAAAAAGAGAGAGAGAAAGGAGAACAAAGGTAAATGTAAAGTGCTTCAAATTCTGATCTTTACATCTCCGCATTCTTTTCCAGGTTTAGAAGAGACAGCAGAGAAAGATCTCAGTGTCTAGCAGAGGAGCAGAGAACGTTACGTCACGTTACGTCCCAGTGAGAATTTGGCCTCTTGCACAAACAGGAGATAGGGAGCTGGAGATCAAGATGGCTACTCCCATCCTCTGGTGTCATAAGCCCAGGAGAACTCAACACACCGGATCTGATAGTGTGCTTAACAGTTGCTCATACAACACACTGCCTAAAATAATACAATAAACCACAAACGAGGGCCTCAAAATGACCAGAGCTGAAACAGCACCACTCTAACAGTGAGTCTGAGTCTTGACAAAAGTAGCAGGATGTTTGCAAGGCCATTGTACTGGATTGATATTTGCTCAGGTGTTTGTCTGTCCACATGGTCCATATGGGGCAATGTGATACTAAAAGGAACACATATATGATGATCTTTCACACTCTGGCTATACCCAGTCCTACATATTTAGCCCACATGGTGATCACATTCATTAAGAATGCTGCATAAACTAAATGCAGAAAACAAAACTTCTGATTATTACTTCCACTTTGGCTCAGGAACACCTCACAAAACCATCTCTATTCAACAGACACATGTACCAAAACTAACTACAACAGTAAATGTTAAGGTAACATCCAAAGTGCCAAAACTTGGCTTCAAGATTACGTATAAGATCCAGAAAGCAGTGCACCTCACCTGGCGCGAGTAAGACTTGCATTCAGCTTTTGCGACTCTTTACTGTAATTTTTTTTATCATACATTTATAGCAGACACAAGAGACAAAAAAAAGCAAAATAATAGTTAGTTAATAACCGGCAGCTTCTGCATGCTGGCATGCTGGCTTTCTGTGTAAATAACTAATATTCAGACAACCTCATCAATGCCAAAATCATGCCTTTCCTTCTTTTCCGTAATTCCCCACAGTAATAATGCACACCTGTCATTTGTGCACATTATTCCACTTTAAAGCACTTCCTGCTAATATGCCAACTTGAGACAGAATGTTGCAATAGAAGAATTTATTCAAGGATATAATACATCTGGTCAAAAGAAGAGAGCACGGCAATGAGCAATGAAATGCATAATGTATACGTTTTATATTAATAGAAACTAGCTCTTAAAGAGCTTACAGCGTCGGGTAGTGCATTTGTATCAAAATGGATGGAACTGAAAAACTTGAAATAGGTACAATAGTGGCAGCAATGAGAGGCTTTTACTGTGAAGCAGCTGCAGGCATGTCACGTACACTGAGGCAAGGCTGCAGCTAACAAGTGTTTTCTTTTTGGACCAATCTGTTGATGATTTTGTCAGTTTACTGTCAGTTGGTGGGGCCGTCAATTATATGTAAATTATTCTACAACTTAAAGAGATTGATGATGAAATTAGTTGCTGATAATTTCTTTGTCGATTAATTGATTAATCGTTCCTGAGCTACATTGACACATACAGTCTGATCATGTATACATGTCACCTTTGTGTCATCAGACCAAGCAGAAGCAAGGGTGTAAGCAACATCACATGATCTGTTTTATTTATCCATAGTGGGGAGGTCAGTTTTAATTAATTTGGCTTTCAACAGGTCATCACCCACTGATGCAAAATGACGTGAAATACAAGAGGGTGCTCTGCACTGAGCACCACCTAGGTTGTGTGGGCGCTAGCTAGCTAGAGCAGCTTATTTGGAGTTTACTGCTGGTCCTGCCACGGGGACAGCGTTTCTTAACGTACAGACCAACATGCGTAACTAGTCAACAATATTCTCTGCAGATAACTCATTAAGGGTTATCCACTGAAATCCCTAATGCCTAGTAATACTGATCTCATGGCTCAAAAATAAATAACACCTCACCTATCGTAAAACTTCAATTAAAAGCCTTGTCCCAATTTAACGCCTGGCCTCTTTGACTGGCCCGGTGTAGCAACACATTTTGACAAATAAAGGCCTCAATTATAAGCCTGGTCTAGTTATCAAGCAGTTCATTTTTATTTGGATGTACTAAACAGGTTGTTGACGACCTACCTGAGGTAACGTGATGTTAGTTGTTTAGATCGCACATACAAATATAAATGGTTCGACTTACGTCACTATGGAGATGCTACATATCGTTAGCTAGGTTAATTTCATTTTACTAAAAACAGAGAAGACCAAAATTCATTCAGATTTACGGGAAGGTTAGCAGAATAAAGTGGTGTTGTGTTGATATTCCGGGTGCTGTATAACAAGTGTCATAACATAACACATAATTGATATGTTATTCAAAGCGTAATTTTTATACAATTAATATTCATACTTGTTCAAAAAACAATTTGATTGTATTTCCTATCACTTCTGAGCAGCAGTTTTGTGTGAAAGGAATTAAAGGCCTGTCCCATATAGACACCTGTCCCTAATAGAGGCCTCTTGAGTTCAGCGATTTAAATAATAATAGCCCGGGCTACTAACTGAAGTTTTACAGTATTTACCTTAATGTTCTAAACAACATGGAACATTCTTGAAGCTCAGGTCATTTTTTTAAGTTTTTATTTTTACTTGCTTATTGTACACCTTTGCTTTTAGTTTTAATTCTACTCTATGCTCAGAGACACACCACAACAAAGCACAATTGTAATATATTTAAAATATGAGGTAATTCAATAAGACCTTCATGAAGATGTTGTCGACAAGCACATGTGCAAAGTCTGTTGTTCAATGCAATTTAATTTGTGTAATGGTCAGTTCATCCCTTAATATCAAATTGTCAATGCACATTAATTTCACCGGATCACCTACTGAGACACTGTCTTCCTACGCTGTGTGCAGCCTGCCCACCCACCCTTGTTATCACACTTATTGTTGTGAGTTTAGTAAACATTTACTGCACAACCTGTTTTTCCCGAAAGTGCAAAAAACAAGCCTTTGTGTCTGAATCTCCGCATTGTTCCTTTACACCAACAAATATTCAGTCAAAATAATGAGGCTCTAAAAATATATCTGTAATTCAGACTATGAATAAAAAACATTTTCAAATTACACTAATTTAAAATATGCTTTCCATTGTAATTTTATTATTACATTAACATTTTAGATCGCATTGTTCATTAGTAATCAAAGGTTTTTAAAGGTCAGTTATTTTCTAATCAAACTAAACAACCCTTGTGAAGGCGGTAGAGGTGAACAGTGAAGCGAGTGCTTTATGAAAGGATATTTTAGTCAAACTCCTCAAATATTACAGGAATGATACATCTTCTGTTGCTTTATAAAAAGATTCCATTGCTCCTGATGCATTTACATCAAATATGACTACTCAAAGACCTCTTGTCTGTTCTTAAACAATACCTGTCTTCATCACTGTATGACAGCCTTTCAGTAGCTTTGTATCTGAAGGCTCAAATCATCATCATGAAACCCAACATCTGCTGATGCAAGTATGGGCCAAGTCAAGCAGCAGCAAGAAATATTTATTTTGGCACCAAACCTTTAATCATTCTCTTTACCAGATACAACTGAGGGACTGTGAAACCAGAAAAACTGAGGTAAAGCTTCGGTTTCAAAGTCAAAGTTTTTTTTTTTTTTTTTTTTACTCATCCGACACCTGGTGACTGCATCATTAGGTGTGAGATTCAGAGCGATGAATAGAGACTGTCGATAGGATCATTAACAACTGTGATGGCTTACATTTAACTTGCAATATTACAGTTACAATGTTATAATATTACAGCGTTTTGTAGACTAACAGTCATTTGGCACAAAAATAAAAAGAAATGGATACTTAATCAATGAAGTGCAGCAGTTTTCAAATCATAAAACACATTCAAATGGACAGAATTTGGTGCCTAATATGGAACAGTTTAAGATTAACAGTTTTATGAAGACCTGAATCTGGCCAGCTGATTATTCAATTAATCGACTGACAGAAAACTAATTGGCAAGTGCCATTATAAGCAAAAATACTTAACATTATCTAGTTTTAGCTTTTCAATTTTGAGAATTTTCTGCTACTTTGTCTTATGTGATGGTAGAGCTGCAACGATTAATCGTCTCATCAATTAGTCAACTATTAAACTAATTGCCAATTAATTTGATAATCAGTTTTATCGGTATTGCTAGTTTATTGAGAAAAAAAGTCAAAATTCTCTGATTCCAGCTTCTTAAATATGAATATTTTCTGGTTTCTTTACTCCTCTTTGACAGATAACCGAATATCTTTGGGTTGTGGACAAATTAAGACATTTGAGGACGTTATCTTCAACTTTGGGAAACACTGATTGACATTTTTCCAACAATTTTCTGAGATTTCATAGACCAAACAACAAATCGATTAATCTAGAAAATAATGAATAGATTAACTGACAATGAAAATAACTGTTAGTTTCAGCCATATGTGATAGCTGAATAAACATTTTGAGGTTTAGGACTGCTGGTTAAGCAAACAAAGCAAATAGCAGACATTAACTCTGGCTTTAGAAAATTGTGATGGACATTCTTTACTATTCTGTGACATTTTATAGACCAACAATTAATCGAGAGTATAATTGTTGGTGAAAAACAGTATTGTTTGCTGCAGCTCTAGACCAAACTACTGATTTGTGTGTTCTCTGCTTGAAAACATACACAAAGGTACAACAGTACTTTAACAGTAGTTTCTTCCATGTGCAGCACCTACAGCATTTTTTTTTTGTCTTTTTTAGAACTTTAGTACCATTTTCCTCTTAAGTTTTCCCTCTGACTATGAAAGATGCAGACATATGTGCAAGCTGCATTTAAGTTTTTGAGAAAACACAGTGAGTAAAATCAAGAAAATTCCACCATGCTGAAGGGAGCGCTAAGTGTATTCAAAGCGGACAATATGTGTGCTTAGACCTGACAGGGTTCTAACTATATTAACTCCTGGAAACAACCTGAGAACAGGCTCACTCAGATGGAACCCTGAAACAGTTCAGATTTACTGAGTGCCCGAACGTCCCCGCTGCAAATACAGCCACCAGAGACACTGACTACTAGAGGGTCAGGACAACTGAGTCACTCCTTCCACATCTGTGGGAAATCTTAACACGCCATTCCTGTTTGAGCTGTAGGGAACTCACTTAACCTCAGCATCCTTTTTGACCACAAAAAAAGGTTTGATCTGCAGTGACTGCACATTCATTTTTATCACAGGTCAGTCTATAAAAAAGTTTAACGGCACTATTACTGAAGTTAAGCTGTAGGCATAAAACAACACAACACATCAATATAAAGTTGTTCCCATCTATTATTTGTTTTGTCTTTAAAATGTCAAAAAATGGTGCCTATCATAACATCCCAGAGCCCACTGGCATTTTAAAATGTGTTGTCTCATCTGACCACTGATATAAAACTCAGTTTACTATCATATATGACGAAGAAAAGCAGCTAATCCACATATTTGAAAAGCTAAAACAATAGCCAGACAAAATGTTAATAAATCAAATACATTTTTTTTTTTAAATAAAATGACAATATTAACAGTGTGAACAGGCACATTTATGGCATAGTTTTTGGCACAATCCTGCTGTATTATTTATGGTGAACGGACATGGAGCTGCTGCAGGTGCTGAAACCACAGCCAAAGGATAACTAGGAAGCATAATTATTGTTTCGACTGCCGTACTGTCCGGCTAACATGCAACCATATGTCCATGTGCCCACATATGCACAGCATTCATAAGAGGATGCAAATACACACAAATGCAGTGAACCAGCAACATCACCACCTCAAATACACACAAAGGTCTGAATTCTAACATCACCTTGTGTTGGGTTTTTCATAGCTTTGCCTCACCTGAATGTCTCAAAACACACATTAAAGCCATGAATATGTCACAGAACATTATTTCCTGAAAAGGATCTCCCAAAATTTTCTTAATACATGCTTTGGAAGTTATTTTGGTTCAGATTAGGAACGGTGCCCTCAGATGCAAGCCAGCCAAAATAACAGCGTCTGGTTTGCAGCGATTCTTTGGCCTGCGTGCAGCTCACACTCTCGTTGGCTCACAGTTGGCTTTTATCTGTCGGCGCTGTAGCAGATAACAATACTGGTTCAAAAGAGAAAAGCTGGTCCGACCTGAATGACCTTCATATTCCAATACTGTGCCGCTGCCTAATCCCTACACAGAAGAATAACGTATTGACAGATTCAACCACAACACTGCAAGGGTGTCTATTATTGTGTTAGTAAGCATGTAAAGTGGAGACACTGCAGGTAAGTGCTGTGCTTTTTGCTCATCGCTTTCGGGTTTTTACAGATTTTCATGAAAAGCAGATCGATTCAAATTCACACTTGTGTTTTGTCCCCCTGCACCCAAAACTGTTTGGCTTCCTGCTACAAGAAGACGCCAGAGTTTACAGTAAACAAGTCTTCATGCAGAAAGGAAAGCTCAGACAATGGAGAGAGGGGAAGAAAAATGAACAAGGGAAGAAGAATATAGGAAATGACAATGAAGTGCAGATTTTGCACAAGAGTAGGGCTGCAACTTTTCTCTATAAACATATATCTACATATGCATGCAGAATCTTTAGGCAACAGGACATTTTGGTATCCTAGGTGCTCCGATATTCATTTGTAGTCCATTTATTGCTTGAGAAGGATCAACTAATCACATCTGAATAGGAGGCTAACCGTCTGTTAAGATGATGGTTGCATGGGTTCCAAGATGCAATCTCGGAACCCATTGGCTATTGTCTGATGGTAATTTGGCTTTATATTATCTTATTTATTATTTATATGCAGATATCTGTTTATAGAGATTAGCTGGAATGACCGGCACACAAAAGAGGAAGTCTTGGCCCAGATATCCGCTGGCTACACAGTATCGTTGCCCCCAGAGGCCTATTGTCGTCAGACCAATAGCCAGTGGGTTGCAGGATTGGGCTACAAGAGTTTCATTTTTAGTCCGTTTATCACTTCTCTAAAATGTTAAGAAAAAGGGACAAATGTAAGTGTCAGTTTCCAAAAATCCAATGTGAGGTCTTCAAATTGCATGTTTTGATCAACCTATACTCCAAAATCCAAGGATTTTATTTTCACAGCAATATAAAAACAAAATAAGCAAATTCTAACATCTGAGGAGCTGTAACTGGCAAATATTTGGCATTTTTGCCGTAGTCTATCCATCACTTTGGTCCAGACTGCAATATCTTAACAACTATTGGGTGGGTTGCCATGAAATTTGGTGCAGATATCTATGGTACCCAGAGGATGAGCCCCAATCACTGACTTTTATCTAGCTCCATCATCAGGTCAAAATGTATTTTGGTTTTGTGCTACCTAGCAAATGCTAACATGCTAATCTAAGATGGACAACATGGTAAACACAAGCAGCAACCTTCAAGGCTAAAAAACTGCAGTTCATCAAATGGCCACTAGAGGCTGGCTCCAAAACAGAGTGGGGGGTGGGGGGTGGGGTGGTTGTTATATAACTTTTTATATAACTTGCCCGTTTCCATTTTATTAAAGCTTAAAATTATGCAAATTTGGGCGTCGCAACAGTCTATGAGTCAGATCCACCCTTCTCTCCTCCACAGCTTCACCCTCTCGTCCAAATATGGTCACTTCTGGCTCAAAAAAAAAGAAAAGAAAATGGTGACAGCCAAAATGCTGCACTCGAGGCAGGAGTCCACATAACAATGGGTGACATCACGGGCTACGTCCATTAGTTTATACAGTCATTGAGGTGACATAATACCTGCTAAATCAGCATGTCGGTATTGACACTGTGAACATGTTAGCATGCAGATTACAGCACCACTTTACCTGTACAGCCTCACATAGCAGTGTGATTATAGACTCTTGTTGCTTGATAAGAAGTTTCTAATGAGAAATTGATTATTAAAGTAGTTGTCAGTTAATTTTCTGTCAATCAACTAATCAGTTAATCGATAGTTTCAGCACTACAGCAATTTAAAGTAAGATAAATAATGACCATATGATTTTCAATGATTTTTCATAATCAGATTGCCACATTTTTACAATGTATTTACCGTAAGTAAACTCTAGTCTTAACTCCACCATACTTTAACTAGAAGTGTAGGCTATCAGTGAAAGCCTGCCACTCTGGCCTCTCATACCTTGATTATTGATTATTGTAAATGCAGGTAAACATGTAATAATAACCCACTTTAACGTAATGGGGTTTGACATTGGAATTAATTTACAGCATCACAATCTAACCACCTGAATGTGACAGATAGATATCTTGTTACTGTAGTCTTGATGAGCCTATCTGTTACATTACAACAGCCTTTCAGTGATAAGAACAACAGTGAGCTGGACAGTGACCTCACTCCTCTCTGCCTGTGATCAGAGCGGAGAGCTTCCTTAAATGATGTGATCACATGGCGCTGCTTATTTGAGAAAGTCTGAATACACAGAGATGAGACATCGATCCCACCTGCCCGATCAATGGAGCAGGCCTTTTCAGAGGAGATGTGAGGAATCAATAATGTTCGGTATAAACGTTTTGTCATAACATTCATCAGACATCTGCTGGAATGGAATGAAAGGGACGGGAATGGCATGAAATACAACAGAAAGAAAACAGCAGGATAAAGCTGGAAATATACCAGTAACGCCATCACACATGTCCCTGCAAACTGTTGGCATACATTTTGACTTATAATGTAGTGATTTTAAATAACATCCAAACTTCAGGCTTCTTTCCAATGCTGATGATATTTTTATAGAGTCTGTATTAGCTGTTATCCTCTGAGATCAATATTCTAAATAAAAATTTCACATTGAGCAGAAACATTAAGCTAAATCATCAGCAACAGATCTGGATCCTAAAACTGAAACCATGTTAACAATAAATCAACCAAGCGTGGATGGGCCTAAAGTCACTGAGAGTAGCCAAAATCATCAACATTGTCATTCAGTTTCATCAGCCACCTGACTAAAAACACTATTGGTAATCTGACCACAAATCTGCTTCAGGAAGCATATGGCACCAAAAAAAGTAGGTCAACCATTAAACAGCTAACACGGCCTTGACCAGAAACATTCTTCTAGCTCTGCTGCTTCATCTCGAGGCCATCTGAAATGTCTGATGTTAAGCATAAGTACTTTGCATTAAAGCTCTTACTAATTTCAAGGCGGCGTCATACTACTGCAGCCTTTCTTGGAATGGTATGACTAGTAGCTTGTGGTGGCTAATGTTAGCTAACGTTAGTAGACAGACATTAATCTGACCTCTTCTATACTTGTGCTACTGTTAAAGGGGAACACCAGCTAAATTAAGAATCCAACATGTTTCCATGGCCGATAAGTTCAGTCAAATGTAAGAACATGAGCTCCTCTCTGTCAAAACCACAAACCAGAGAAGTAAGTCTTAAACTTGTGATGTCATCAAGTACAAAGTCTGGAGCTGCTCTATAGCAGTAAATGGGAGCCTGATTTCGGACCATAAGAATGACATGTATGAATTTTGAAAATAGGCATAGCTGCCCTTTTCTATCATCCTGTAATTGCCATGTGTTGCAGCTGTTCAACATTGGATCGCTTTAAATGGAGCTGAAGGTCTGGCCATGATAGAGGACTGCTATGTTTGAATGCACTGGTTCCTTTTTTGAAGACAGGAAGTGGTTTCCCCCTCAAGCATTTAAGGTATTAACTCACTTAAACTAATCTTTTGTATTAAATATTTTGTTTTCATTTGATAGATTTTTTAGAAATTGTCTACGGTATATTTTTCCCAGGAGAAAATTACTTTCAGATCTGGTGTTAGAAACTTTTCGGCTGTTACATTACAGAGGAAAAACATCTTTTTTTACCTGCATATGTGGGTTTAGGATATTTCCTCTCAGCAACAATAAAATACCTTTGTTTTACAAGGGAGAACATTTCTCAGAAAAGAACCTCAGTGTCTCAAACTGTTCTCTTCCCTTCTGGCCTACACAACTGTGTGGTATTATGGGCCACCAGCTTGCGTTAAAGTAGCCACTGTTTGATCTGTACCTGATGTGCCAGTGCCTTTTTTCTATATTTTGGAGGTAAGATCAAAACAGTCTACCTTGGTTTTGTCAGATCACAAGTTCCATTTCCCGTCATGGGAATGAACCACATGCTTGCAAAATTAACACGTGGTTTTTGGTGAGAAGCAGCCCTACCCCTCAGCTCAGAAGTGTTAAGAACACATGAAACTCCCGCTAACTGGGGACAGACTCTGCTATACAGTCCTTCGGTTATTTTTAGCTTGCTGTTGGCCTCTTGGTAGTTTTTCCTTTAGAGCTTCCTCTTTACATGACCATCCATCATAGCAGCATGACCTGATCTAGATAAGGTCCTCATGGTTCCATAATTCCTCCAAGTTTGTCTTCACTATGTTCCAGAAAAAAAATTAAAGGGTCTTTAATCTGATTTTATGTCTGAGTCTTTCTGCAGCAACATCTCAGAAATGTTGGCTCCTTGCTGCCCATGCTCATCTCTGAAAATCTAGTTTTATATGATCTAATTACATTCACTTAAGCACAAGTAACTCACTTCTTAATTTCCAATACAACTAACTGACTCTTAATACAATTCTAACCTTGAGTTAATGAGGTATGTGCATACTTGCACAAAGGGACTACAAACAGTAGCCTTTTGTGTTTAACTTTGTTTTACTGGATACTTCAACTGAATGAATGAGGAAAAAAAGCTGGACGTTCTTGGTGAATTTTCAGAAAAACAGCTCAGTAATCCCAGGTTGTCTCAGAGGACTGGTAAATACAGGTGCAGAGCCTTTTACACGCTGCAATCTAGTGAGCGTTGCCGATCTGTCTGCAGCCTGACCTTCACAGGTGACACACTCAGAGGGCGTTACAAAGAAACGCCTCACCACTGCAGGTCTGGGTGACCCTTGACGATTGTGTGTAAAGGAAAAGATCATGTACGCTTACCACCATCCTATAAAAGTGACTGAATGTTTAATGGAACAAAATAAAGCAGTGGATGCAGAAATGAATCCTTTGTTTTATGGGTGTTTACATAATATTACAGCCCTCAGAACTGGTTTATTTTTCAAAATTATACTCGGGACATCATCTGATTCAACACCAAAATGAAAGCATTGTGTGATGTCACCTCAGTAATAAAGGACAACGACCAGAGTCTAAAGGACTGAAGCATTTTGATCTCTGGACCTTGAAGTATTCTGCTGACTGAGGCCTTCAAGCAAGACCTCGCATCAAAAAGGCAGACACAGAGGGGCTGAAAGAGCGAGGGAGGAATGCCGTAAGTATGGCTCCCAGTCTGCAACACTATGCTAATCCCAGGAAGAGACGATAGTTTTCTATTTTATGTCTGCCTCGTCCATACTGCAAGGTCAGACGGTGCATGTGTCAGCCTGTCCCTCTCTGACAGATGGTTACCTGACATCACCCACCCAGTCAGACGGCCTTTAATACTTAATATCGCTGCGCTCACTCTCCTCTTTATATCCTGTCTTTGCAAACCAAGACAGTTCCTTTCTCAATCAAAGACATCCGACTTGCTAATTTGCGACATGCCTCTCTGTAAAACTGCACCCAAAAAAAAGGGAAAAAAGAAAGAAAAAAGAAGCTGGCCATCATGGTACAAGTAACCTTGCTCCAAGGGTAGGCTTTGTGTTTAGCAGAGGGCTCAGATTGTTCCTTCTGAAAAGGGGGACGGCTACAACACAGAGCACTCAGTAGCAACATTTGCCCTCTTTTGCACAGAAGATAATGACCGAGCAGATTAAGGAGGAGACAAGAATTAATGGCCATCTTCCTTGTGGCGACTGTCTTCACGTTGTCATGGTGAAAACTCACCTTAAAATAACAACAATTAAAAAAACTACTACTCCATTCAAAAGGTAGCCGCTTACAGTCTTTTACATCTCCTGCATTCACGTTTTAATCACAAGCTTTCAGAGATATTTATGTGACCTTCAAGCCTGAAATTTTCACAAAGCAACAAAAACAGAGGGCTGGTAAATCCCTCTGCTAAAGCCTGCTGGGTGTGAAGGTTAGATTATGAAAACCCTTACATAGTCGCTCCCTTTATTCCTGCTAACAAAACCAAAAATTTATCTTTTCATCTAAGGTGAACTTTTTTTTTAGCCACCACGTGTCTGTTAAATGCAAAAAAGCACCAAAAGGGAAATTGTTTTAGATAACAGCAGAAGTCAGAACCTGGGAAACCAAGTAGAGTTGAGTGAGGATAAGAGGTGGAAGCAGGCAGACGTGCATGGTTTGAGTTCTCTGGAAGCTCAACCTTCTTTTAGTACAGTCACCTCACTTGGCTTGCTCTAACGTCTCTCTGTCTCTGTGTCTCTCTCTCTCTCGGGGCTGACAGAATTATCTTCTGCATCAGAGCTGAGGCTGGGCCAACGCTCCACACAGAGGACTCCATTTCATGCAGCCAGCCCCACTGTGGCCAAGGAGACACTGCCAATCATGCTGGAGTATCAGTGGCATGGCCATCCACCATTTTGTGCTCCTCAAGGTCTTTGACTGTCCTGCTCAGCTGAGTGGAGCAGCCTCTGCTCGCTCTGCTATCTCGTTACACAGATGGAAGTGTTTAACTTTAAGAGCACAGACCTGAGCGAGCAGCAGCTTCCCCTCCTGTCTGTTCCTCTGCTGACTGTCATGGCAGTCAGCAAAAGCAGAAGTGAGATGTGTGGTTTTTTTTTTTTTTTTGTTCGCTGCAAAAGATGGCCACCTAGAGTGTGGCTCTGCTGTTCTTCACAAGCTGAAGACAACATCCAAGAGAGATCTGAGGACAGCGCCTCTAAATATGTAGCTTTCAATCACCCTGTCACCAAAAACTTTAAGAAAATATGTGTTGTCTTCTGTAGATGACATCAAATACAGGTGACCTGACAGGTTCTGAACATGTTTCGGTGCTTCTATGAGAGAGGTGCAAATCCTTTTTTTCTAGACTGAAAAGCATAAAAGATAAAACTTGGGGCAACCCTCAGCAACATGATTAAATATTCCATCCAAAAATGATTAAGTGCACAATTTAATTAATAGCCTTAGGCGTGCTTATTTTTACAATTTTATATTGGAAGGAATAGGTAGATATATTTGGTTTTCTCAAGAGGTTTCTTCCCTCGAGCTTGAACAGAAAAATTCTCAGAAAACGAATTCTATCAAGTACTGTACACAAGTAGGCTACGGCAAAGGAAACTCATTTATTTGCTGCTCTGCACACAATACATAAACCATACGTGCTCACAGTCAGGCCTATGAGGCTAAAAAACTCCATTCAGACCTCTTCAAGCTGAAACACACAAAGTTCACGGACTAAATAAAACACTGCTGAAGAGTCGGGCAAGTGAAGGATGTCCAAGGACAGATCTTGGAGAGAAACCAGGAAGTGTTTTTCCACAAAGACAATTACTTCAGGAAATCTTACATTCCACGCAGCCTTGAAGTCCATCTCTCCTAGGAAACCATTTCCTGACATAAATCAATCTGCTGCTGTCTCAAATAAACTTGGTTATCATCTTAGAAAACAAAAACTCCAATCAAGTGAGGCATGTTATTTGCATGACAGTGATGAGATCACCTCTTTCTCGCTGTGAGCAAAACCATCTACCTTTTACCTCATCCCAATCACAAGTCTTAACCTTGATTTCAGTCCTGTTTCATCTATCAAAATGCCTTCAGCAGGATCTAATTCCACCAATTCACCCAAAGAAAAGAGACTACAAGAAAAGACTGTGAGATGCACTGAAGGGTTTCTTGTAAGTGGTGCTCAGTGGACAACTGCCAGAAAACACTGCAATGCTGACTTCCTTGTAAGCCTGACATGGCAGTTACTACAGTTACAGGGTGTGGGTGAGGTTACAAGCTAGTCAGGATGGAGGATTTCAGAGTGACCAAAAGAGGACACAGGAAGCAATAAAAAATGAGAAGAAACGTCAAACCCTTTGTGGTTTGTTCTCAGAAACGTTGGATGAAAGACTTTTCCTTTTTGGACAGCTTTTTCTTTTAAAGCTCCTGGTAAGTTTATCTAAGAAGAGAAGAGGTGAGGGTTCCTCTCCAGGTTCACCAAAACCGACCTCTTGAGGCAGCTCAACAAGTTTGAGAAGGGAAAGATGAGAGACCCATCAATATTAACTTACCACTGAGACCTCCTTTCCAAGCTCTTAAATATTTAATCGTCCTTGGACAGCTCTGTTGCTTCGTAGGCTGAGCCAGTGTGGATCCCTTCTACAAGACCACTCCTGTTCCTGCTCAATGAAGGCCTTGTCCGGTGGCACCACACTGCCCAAGGAACGGGCGTCTCCAAAGAATTCAGGATTTTTTTTTTCCACCACAGGCAGCTCGAGGCTGACAGAGTTGGTTCACTGTGTCTTATAAGAGAAGGGTATAAATCCTGAATTCAGGCTGGAAACCTGAGTAAGCCGCGTAGATGGCTTAATTTATCTCAACGGACAAACTGCCTCATCAGCATGGCCACTTTATACCTGAAGTCCTCTTTTCTATGAAACTACCCCCCCCTATATAAACTAGCAAAGATAGACAGCTATACTGAGCTACAAGCTTGTTTTTTCCAGGAGGGGAAAGGTGACGTTGAACTGTTGATGTTCTGATGGAAAGCAGAGAGGAGGAACCAGTTCTGCAGCAGTGTAACGTGGCAACTGACAACAGAAACTGAAGTGACACCTCAAGCAAGCCACGTCCTTGTTCCATTTAAACCCAGACATGATGTTGCTTTTTAGTGTTTCAAATAGGCCTATACCTAGTAACACAGCACTGAATTATTCAAAGGATCCTGGCTGTTTTTTTTTACTCTAACAATGCTGTGCTTTCATATCTAAACCAAATATCTAAATCATGAAAGAAATTTGTTTACGGGGTGAAAGAGGTTGGTCAAAAGCAAGCGGAAAGTAGAGAGTTTTTTTTTTTTTTGCTGTGCTGTAATGACTATAGTGTTTTGGATCTGGGGCCTGTGTGTTTCAGCACACTTACAAGTGTAGCAGCGGGGCCCGGCTGCATCTCATGAGCCATGCATCATGTCAAGAAAGCACTCACTGGAGCATTTCAATTTGCTTTTGTGCGTCTCCCTGGCCTTCTTCACTGCCCCAGGTAGAGAAGAATGGAGGAGTGCATCACCCAATGTGAGTGAGTGAATGAGGGGAGAGGGAGGGAGGGAGGGCAGGAGGGACGGGGGTGCATCTGTGTGTGTGTGTGTGTGTGTGTGTGTGTGTGTGCGCGTGCAAGAGACACAGAAAGAGTATCAGAGTGAGTGATGAGCTTCACAACCACTTCCTTCCAGCGTTCAAACCATCACAGAAGTCTCTCTTGTTTAATCCTCTGTCCTCTCTGTCGAGCTTTTTAAGCGTAATCCTGAAATACCTTGCAAAAATCCAGTTATGTAATTTTTTTTTTCTAAAAGTATCTCCCATACATAGTTCAGTTCTGCCCTGTCACCTTAAAGCTGAACTGCAGTAAAGAATGGGAATGAAACAGCTTGTGCAGAGGTAAAACTCAACCTGTCTGATTTGGGTAACCTTCGTTGCCCTCCAAATACAATACAAATACTTAGCCAGGCAAAAAGTTGGACCATAAAATTAAAATTAAAGCTCCTATACAAAGGTCAAAGTAAAAAAAAATGACAGTATCTTATAGCATGTTGCAAGATACTATGTTAAACATATATTAAATCAAGGCTGTGTAAATATATTTCACATGGAGCATGTTTAAAGGTAGAAATCGTAAGCTACTGTTTGTACAGTCTCTGCGGATACATACACCACCACACACTTCTGGCGGGTCATGAGTGATGATTGAAGGACTAGGCCTACTTACTTTTGTGTGAGTCTATACATTTTTAGTGTAATTCTGCAGAGTATACCTTTAACAAATTACGGCACTTTACTGTAGAAATACGATGATGTTTGAAGAAGAGCTGGATAAACAACACGTTTTGCCTGAAGTTCAAGAAACCAACCTGTATTTCGACTCTGGAGAAGCGAGCTCCAGGCTGACTGTGTGTCAGTTAGTTTCAACCGATTAAACACATGTAGGGCTGACCTGAAGGCTTTGAAGCTTCAGTGGTTGCCATGGTAATTGAGGTCCAAATTGGTAGTCAAATGCTCTATTTATTTACATATAAATTACCCACCAATTCCCAAATAGCCCAGAAATGATGAAAGTATCCAACATTATTCATTATGCATCAACATCAATTATTATTAGTTATAAACTTAGCGATGGTTTTGTGACTCTGATTCGCTCTCATTTATCGTCAGTCACCAGCAGTCAAGCAACAGTTTGACTACATGTGAAAGTTGAGTGCCAGAAACGCCAAAGGACACTGGCATATCACAAATCCACAACAAGTTCGGCAAATCACCTTGCTATTATTTAATGTTACTGCGACCTTTGCACTATCTGGGGCAGCCCTGTACACATTTGGTTAAAGATATACATCATGCAAGCAGAATATCAACTAAATTTACTTTAAATTTAGTAGGGCTGCAGCTTACGTTGATTTTATCACTTATCTTTTTGTCAATTTTCCAACGCCCATGGCCAAATATTCATATGTCTTGTTTTGTCTGATTGACAGTCTAAAATAAAAAAATATTCAATTTACCAATACATTATATAACAAAGAAAAGCAACGGTTTGCAATTATATTAGTTTACAGTTATATAAAACAAATTCTTAACTGATTATTCAACTAATGATTTCAACTATAGGGCTGGCATGGTACCAGATTTTCACTACATGATAATCAGGCCCAAAAAAAATCACAATATTGATATCAATAGAGAATTTGGAGAAAAAAATTATTTTACTAAGAGTCATCTTTAACTTTGTTTATATGTTGTGTCTCATTTTTGGTAAACGAATAGCACTCAAAATATGATTGCAGGTAGTTGGGGAGGGAGACAAAGTGAAATCATTCAAGTGGCTTTGAGAAATTTACAATATATAATCATGCATGTGTGATTAAAATGATATCAGTATTTTCTTTTTTAAATATCATGGTTATTGTCAAAACCAATATATCATGACATCTGTAGTTTCAACTTTACAGTATAGACAAAGGCTCTCTACAGGATGGGGCCTCAAGATGAGGTCAAAAGTCAGGAGCCACCTCAGGGCTCTGTGCTTTTCAGGTTTTAATTTACTTTAGTGGTGACTATTACCAGAAAGAAAAATGTAATTAATCAAATGACAACAAAGTAATTGCCACAAAGAGAACCTGGGGATTTCAGGGGCCTCTGAGAGCCTGGGGCCCCTGTTCACTTCCTTACTATACCCATGTCAGTAATCCAGCCTTGGTTTATTGTAACACTACAACACTATAGAAGTACCAGAAATGCCATCTCTGCTGCAGCAAAAGCAAACAGCCCCGACCTTCATGACCTTAGCTGGTGAGTTGAAGTGAAAACCTGAGCACACAGATTAGCTTCCAGTGTCGCACGAATAAGCTTTACAATCGAGAAAGAGTCAAGAATGTGTTGAAGGCTTGTGAAAGTTACTACAGGAGCTCTGAGTGCGCAGAGACACAGCAGACAGACAGTATCCCAGAGAGAAACATCACAATCACATCCAGAGTTAAATCACTGGGCTCATTTGCAGAACATCCACCATCCACCAGACTACATATCCATTGCACCCGTCTGCAAGACAAATGTGTCGACCGCAGCAGATTCCTGCTCGGCCGTCCTCTGTCGGCTCCTCCTTGAGAACCTGTTTGCCCTGCCACGCCAGGGAGAAGTAGCATCGCCACCATTTTGATTGCTCTTCTCAGCCCCAGCATTGTCGCAGCACAGTGTGTCAAGCTCACAGTCTCCTTGTCAGCAAGATTTCACACAGTGGCCAGGGGAACTGCAGAGCGTAGCACAGCCACACACACACACACACATACACACACACAGTAACTGCCACAGGAACACACTACAGCTTGCAAAACACGCCTCCTTCGCTCTCCTGACAGGCTGGTCAACAGACACCTTTAGGATATAATGTGTGAAAAGTCACCTAAGGCTGTACAGTGGACACAGGGTGCATTGCAACATGGGTCATAAATGGACCAAATCCATTTGTCTGAATAACTTTTAAAGTATTTAGGCAACCTCACAATAACAAACACACGTTTGCCAGCCAATAAACAGCAGGCTCCACTAACTCCTGTGTAAATAATTAGTTTACAAATTACGAGTAGCACCATAAACACTTTACTTTTCGATTTAAAGCCTTCAACAACAGCTGACGCACAAAAAGTCATCCAAAACACAAAAAGAGAATCATCTTGAGAACTTCCTTTAAGAAACTGCAGCCATTACTTCACTCCCTCACACACGCACACACACAGAGGAGACAGAGAGTGTGTGTGTGTGTGTGTTGAGACTACTTTGTTGAACATTAACTACCTGCATGGCCAAAACACTGCATTATTCAGCATTAAAATTCCTATCTCATCCACGTGTCCCTCGGCCATCATAATCACAAACACGTCCTGTCCATAAGTGTCATCTGCAAACCACACAGGGGACAAAAATATAATCCCACATATTCAAAAGCCAAATTGTGTTTAATCATGCAAAAATGAAAGCAGCAAGTTAGTCCATGGAGTTAACCTTCAAAGGATCTAACCTCACTTTTCAGAGTTCTTCTGCTTCCTGTAGCAGACTCAACTTCCGAGGTGAAAAAAGCAGAAAAAAGAAGAAGAAGTAGAAGGAGGAGAAGAAGAAGAAGGTTGTGGCCGATCATTTATGAACACAACCTTTGTTCTGGCGTGAGGGATCCTGCCTGTCTGACTCCAGGGCTCTCCTTGGAGACTCATCTGCTTTCCTCCATTTTATGGTGAAGCCCTACTAGTATGACATACCTGACTTGAGACCAGTGACAGCAAATAAGCATCCAAACAGTGCAGAGAGGAGAGGGGGGGACAGGGACAGGCGGGTTAACAACGTAGCCTAGCAATGAGAGCAAAAACAAAACAGTAGAATAAAATATATATAAAGCCACCACCATGAAGAGACATCTAGCTCCAACCCTGTGGACTCACAATCGCCACCAGATAAGCTTTCTTTTTTTAAAAAGCTGAGAGGAGCTGCTTCCTCACACTGGACATGGCTTTCATAGTGTGTGTGTGAGTGTGTGAGTGTGTGTGACTGGACCAGCGGCTATGCCAGCTCCTCTGTGTCGCTAATGGAGGCTGGTTGGGAGAGGAGAGCAATCCGTGCAATGGCTTCTCCATGAAGCTAACGCGCAACAACACGCACGGCCGGAGAGGGGACGCACAGCCGGGGCCAACAATTCCCCTGACCAGACATGTCAGAATAACAAAACACTCCGCTCCGGTGCTGCTGAAACACGCAGGCGACCCCTCTTTACACCGCCGCGTCCATTTCCTTGTGTCACTTTGACAACAGACCGAAAGGCGACATAGCGAGGAAGCGGTAGGTTGGTTAGGATATTAACTGGGAAGCGAGAAGACCCACTTGACTTTGGCTGCATGGGTGCCAGCCGGAGCGCCCACCGACTAAAATCTCGCCCCGGCTTCCTCTCCCAAGTCGCCTGGACCTGGACTAAAAGGAGAAAAGGTGGTGGAGGCGGGGGGGATCAGCTCTTTCCAGGTCATTCACGAGGCGCTCTCCAAATTATATCCCATGATCTACCATACCGACGTTCTCGCAGACCTTGAAAGCCCAGCCGAAATCTTGGCGAAACTGGAAATATAGTGCAAGAGGAAAAAACTCACTGGTACAATCTTCTCCTCAAGCGATCCTCCCAAAAGTTGTCCTCGTATTTCATGCGTGCGCCCGGTCGGTCTAATGGATGATCGCCATCTTTCCTGCTTCTCCTTTGCTGCAGCTGCAGATGACCTGAGATCCGTCTGTCTCTGAATAATGAGCAACCACACAGACAAGGAAGACAATCTGCAAAGCAGGCTACACAAAGAAGTTTGGGAGACTAGCAAGCACCAGAGGGTGCACAAGAGTTTACGATGAGACGAGGGAGCATCAGCAGGATGGACAACGTCTATGTCTGAGAAGCTCATCCTTCATCTAGACTGAAGTCAGATCGCCCTGCAAAGCCTTATCAGCGGCTCAGACCACCACCAGATACATGCGGGGCTCTGTGAATTTTATATAGGCTTTCCATAGTGTGTCTGCCACGTCATGGGGTTATCTGCAGTTCACTTTGGTGATGATGATGATGCTGCTTCACACTTCAGCCAGACAGAAAACAAGACAGACAGACAGCATAGATAGATAGATAGATAGATAGATAGATACAGAATTTAAACCACCACAATGAATTAAAAATAAATATTTAAACACATTCATAATAAAATATAGAAATATATGTTTAAAAACACACACAGCCTCCATCTAATTATCACCACTCTCTCCCCTTTATCATCTTTATTCAAATAAAACCCCAACAATACATTTTGCATAATTAATCCTGCCCCTCATTCACACATAAACATGGCCGATATGTTGCAGCATGTTGTCATTACACTGTTATTGTAAAGTGTACATGCTGCTGCTGCTGCAGGCTGCTGCTCTGTCCACCAGCTGCTAACAAAGAGGGAGCCCAAGACAAAAGGTGCAGGGTCCTGCTCAGATGTATGTCAGTGTAAGGGTGGGTGGATGGATGGTGGTGGGAGGGGGTTGAGCGGCAGTAAGGGGGCACACACACACACACACACACACATGGGAGGGTGGGTAGTGAGGAGAAGAGTCTACCTTGCATGATTGAGCGACTATAATGTCATCTGAGAGCGTTTAGGTGCCTTGTTGAAAATAATTTGTGTTAATGTGCTTAATAAAATGTATTTTTGTGTGTCACATTGCAGCACTGTAAGATATTTTTGATATTGTGGAGTTTTTTTTGTATCTTAAAACTGAAGATTTGAATGTATTGCATGATGCAAACTGACCTTAGTTAATCTTTTTTTGCAGCTGAAATCCACAATAAAGCTTAATTTCATTAAAGTTACACTCGGCCTCGGTTGTGTTTATTTCTCTTGCAGAATTATGGGAAAATATAATGAAACACACACTAATACACAACATTATCTGAATGCCAGTATATTTATTTTGAATACTTGCTCATAGTAATTACTGTGATCTGTACTGTGCACGCCGCTCTCTGTCTTTAGCAGACAGTAGATGGCAATAACAACATCTGCCCTCATTATAACAGAAGCATGAGCACTGCTCTGCACACTCTTCACTCTTTTTCAATTAAACAGCAAGTTTTTATTCATTCATTCAAAAAAAAAGTTGTTTGAATCCCAGGAACTGTTTTATTTATTTATTTATTTTTACCCGATAATCCTATCTGTGTCACCTGAAAAACCTCCACCACAAATCTTGTGAGCGGGCTCACCAGTGATTGTTCGCTGATTTACAGGCAGAGACACAGAGAGGAATTAAATTTGTGTAAGATACAGACGTAGTTAATCATGTTTGACAAGTGTTGGTGTTGCCTCTTGCGAGATTCGTTTATGAATTATGGATTGTGGAATACATTTTTTTTTGTGTGGAATTTAATAGAAAGCTTCAGATAAGAAATGATATTCAGTCAGTCTTTGTATCACCAACCTCCTATCTGTGTCACCAGTGCTAATGCAAGGGCGAGATTCTCCACAATGCTGTTAAACAGTGTGATACAAACAGTGTCTAAAATATGTGACACCTTGGGATGTGAATCATGTGAGGATATGAAATATATAATGTGTTGTTAAGCATAAGGTGACAGATGGGAACAGGAATGAGGCTTTTTTTAAATGCAGGTCCATAGTGCCAGTTCTCCTGTTGCAGTGTGACGTAAATAGCCCCATGTATTTCCAAAACAGTGTGGCAAATCGTCACTTGGCCCCAAAATGACTTCCTCCTCCTTCAGGGTTACCTCTGATGCCCTTTTCTTCACTCATGCATTTTTCTTTTACTCAGGGCATCCTCAAGAAAAATTAAAAACAGACAAAGCCTCACGCCAATGACATGTTTGACGTCTCAACAGATCTTTGAGGGAATGTCTCCAGAGGAACGATGTGTGAAATACACACACCCATGCAGACACACATACACACACTGTGTTGACAGTGCGTCCCGTGGGTGCCAGGTAGCAGCCGGGGTTTATCATGCTGCTTGGACATATGGTTGCTGCGGCAAATCTGATTAATATGGGATGGCCAGGAGTCCAGCGTACAGCAGAGGACAGACTGCACCAGGACATCCCCACTGGTCCGGCCTCCCCCGCACACCGTGCCAGGCCTCCATCCAGCACGGCTAAAAACAGACCAGTCGTCAGGGATTCAGATGGTCTGAGCGGTGGGAGAGCGCGAGGAGTGGGGGTGCTGTACAGATTTAGAAGGTGCCCACTGACTTTTTTGGGTACATTAATATTCATGTATCACCATTTCACTGGGAAAATCTTATTCTTAATTAAGCTTCAGTTAATTATTTCTTCAGTTTTTTGCAAATAAAAAATGATTAAATGAGTGCCACCTGAGAGGTGAATTAAAATTTGGACCTTCTTGTGCTGCATACTTTCCTATCTGCTCGGGCGGATTAGGAGACAATGGACCCCTGGGCACAGATATGTAAAAGACCCCACCAGCTCTCCGACATAGGAGCAGGACACAGAAATGATGGTGGCTTTGCATCTTTTTGTAGTCGTTACGCATCTTGGTTTTGTGTAGACATTTGTGTCACTTTGAGGTGATTTTGTGTCACTTTGAGGTGATTTTGTGTCACTTTGAGCTAATTTTGTGTTTCTTTGTGGTTGTTTTGGTTGTTTTTGTAGTCATTTGTGTGTCTGAGGTGATTTTTTTGGTCTCTCTGTGGTTGTTTTGCTTGTTTTTGTAGTCATTTTGTTTGTCTTTGAGATGATTGTGTGACTCTTTGTGGTCATTTTGTGTCTCTGTGATTGTTTTGCCTCTTTGTTGTCATTTGATGTGTCTTTGAGGGGATTTTGGTGTCTGTGGTAATTTTGTGTCTCTTTGTGGTCATTCTGTGTCTCTTTGTGAATGCTTTGCCTCTTTTTGTAGTCATTTTGTGTTTCTTTGAGGTGATTATGTGTCTCTTTGTGGCAATTTTGAGTCTCTTTGAGGTGATTTTGTGTCTCTATTGTAATTATGTGTCTCTGTGATTGTTTTGCCTCTTTTTGTAGTCATTTTGTGTCTCTTTGTAGTCATTTTGTGTCTCTTTGAGGTGATTTTGTGTCTCTTTGCTGTTATTTCCATCTTTCCGTCATCATTTTGAGTCTCTTCCCAGTTGGTATGAGTTAATTTGAGTGACATTTCGCAGGTGAAGGCCAGGGGGGGACACTGACACTTTCGGGCCCCTGGGCCTGTGCCCATTAGGCCCATTCAGCAATCCATCCATGCCTATACGCTGGTGAGAATTCAAATGCACCTCCTTGAAAAGTTCCCAAGACTGGAATTGAGACACAGCAGAGTCCTGTAGGGGTCAGTGAACATTACGAGAGGTGCGCTGTGTGCCAGCGGAGAGGGTACAGAGGAGATACAAGGAGATAAAATGATTGTTGCCCTGATAGTGTGGGTTTTCATGGACAACTATCTACAACTACAAATCCGATTGTGCTGCATGTTGTGTGTTTTTTTTTCTTTGACTTTTCTCCCACATATACCACAGCAACCTCATACATACACTATGAACACATAACCATACATATGAACTGTGTGTGTCAGTTCAATTGAAATGTCTTTTTTACACTATCAAGTAAGACAGACAGCAGCATGAAGGGATTCCTCCAATAGTTGGACAGATTTTGACATGTCTTCTTAATTGAAATGGATTTTTCTATGAGATTATGATGAAAGAAATGGCAACACATATTATTGTTTCTTTCATCAGTATCTACACCATCTCCCCAGAATTGCCTTTTCTCCAAAAATTACACAGCAGCTACTGTATGAGAGATTGCTTGAATTACAAAAGTATAACAATGTGCATAAAAATGGAAATAAAACCATCGGCTGCTGCCTGTGAGGACTTTCGGACGGAGATGTTACATCCAGCAAATTGTCATGGCATGTGCCTAAATGGAGAAATGATCATGAATTATTAATGCTTCAATTACTATTTCATTTAGATAAGCCCTTTAACTCGTCAGAAGTGCTTCATAAATGTCTTCAGGATTACCAGAAATGGTTGCTCAGGCTTCTGTTCTGTAGAACAAACCTGGATCTGTACTGGTGTGTGTGAAATTTGCATGTTTGCATGTTCTCTGTGTGTTCAACTGTTTTAAAGAACACACCACACAGCACACAGTTTAAAGATGCAAATTAGGTGAATTTGAGGCCTTCAGTCGCCCAAAGGTGTGTCTGTGTAACTTTTCCCCTGCAGACTGGTGACCTGTCTCGCTTGTTTCCTTGACGTCTTCACAGTTCATGCTGGGCCCGGCTCCCCACGAGTCTGAACAGGACTATGCAAATACGGACAATGAAAAGAATGAGAATCTGTTAAGATGTTCCACAAAAAGTAATGACAAGACATATTCGAGTCCGGGTTGTCTAGAAAGAAAACCCTATTCAGTCGTTCAGGTGTCTCTGAGCCTTTATTTAGTTGGATGTTTGTACCTCATGTAGTGTGGAGTGAAATTTTCCTCCAAATCAAAAGAGAACAGGCAGTACAATCATTACGGTGCACTTACAGTACATGTCAAAATAGCACAATGAACAATACATATAGGCTACCTGCTGTGTAATCTGAATGCAATTTTCGGCAATCTAAACTTAAAATGCTCCTTTGAATGAGAGCACTTTATATATTTTGTGGGACACAACAATTTGTGGCGGCACACAAAACAAGGGACTGAGAGTGAGCATTTCATTTTTACTTTCGAGATTTAAAAATGATGCTGTTTCCCCTGAAAATATGAATACTCAAAATGTTTCTGCTCATCATGTTTATGGAGCATTTTTTGTTATTAAGAGCAAATTGTTAATATTGTTTCATCAAAAGACAACTAAAAGAACATTTTATGACATTACAATTCTTTTCCGCTGACCTTCAGCAAAAAGCAGTTGACAAATATGCATTTTCACTTCCTTCAATCAGCACCTAACAAATTCAAAGCCATTCGTTCACACACACAGACCAAGGCAGATAAAAGTCATTTTCACATTTGAACCTTTGATGCGGTCTTGTAGTTTCTGAGAAACTCTCTGATGTCAAAGGAATGGCCCAATCATGAGAGAAGCAGCGTGGCTTTAGGTTGCCAGTAAACTGCTCCCCAGTGATTTGCATAGCAGTCCACAACTCATTTAGATATATTCTAATCTGTAGATGTTGTCACTAGGTGTATCACCTTTCTAAGGACTGAGGGATTGCTCTGCCACTCCTGCTTATGTCTCTCATTTCCCTCATGGCTGACTGGCTGTGACTGCTGCTCTGGTGCTGATGGTACTGATGGTGTGTAGGAGCGATCTGTGCACTTTGAATGTATGCAGATAAATAGGTACGTCTGGACACGATGCTTTTTATTTTTCTCAGATCATCGACAAGCCAACTCTTCATATTTCAAATTTAGGATCAAATAAAAGACAGTAATAAGAGCTAATGTTAGTGCTATCTCATTATTCGCTCTGAATCTCATAATTAAATCACTTAAGGGCATACTCTCCCACATCATGCTGAAATACTCTAATGCTCATTTTAACAAGACTAAGACTCTAAAGCCATGCTAGCGGCTCTGTGAGGCTGTACTGAGTTTGAGCTGATGCTAACACCAACATGGCAACATGCCCATAATGACAATGGTAGCATGCTGATGTTTTTAAGCTAGGTATAATATAATTTTTACCCTCTTAACAATATTAGCATGCTGACATTTTCTAATCAAAATTAAACACAAGGCACATCTGAGGCTGATAGGAGTGTCATCAGTTTTGAAAGTATTGGCTCATAAACCAAAGTATTGGACAAATTCAGGACCTGGTGATTGTGCTAGATGGTAAGTTAAAGGGTAACTTCAGTATTTTTCAACATGGACTCTATTTTCACATGTTTTTTTTGTCTAAGCGACTGATGGAAATAACAGTTTTGAAATTGGTCCAGTACTGAGCTAGAGAACAGTGGTAAAACTGGCTGCAGTGTAACCACTTAGGGCATTTGTGCACTGTCAGTTTACGCCCACTAAAAGTGCTTGTTTTTGCCACTGACAGGCTCAGAATATTATTTCTAAGTGTTACAGCATTATGGAAAGGATCCATACAGAGACAAACCTTATAGTTAAAGAGAAAGATCCTTTTCTTTAACCATAAGCAGTCCTGAAAATGCTATTTCCAAACTCATTAGACTTCATAAAAAAAAAGAAGAAGTAATTTTAGCATTAATATAGCCAACATATTGTCACATCTACCTGGGTGACCTGAGCTTTTAATTCAGCCAAACCAGAGTTGGTGATTTTTGGAATGATGGAAAGATAAACCAAGCCAATTCTTGCGAGTTTTATTTTGTTTCTGTTGACTTTGAATAAAGTGTGTTTTCAGTGATAAAATTTGTGTTTATTTAAATGTAGTCTGGTGGTTTTGGTGATAGAGATTTTGGGGCTGTTTCTGGTTCAAAAGAATCTTACTCTTGAACAAAGAGGTATATCTCTGCAGAGATCCTTTTCATTATGTTGTCGGACACAATACACAATAATCTGAACCTGTTAGTGGCAAAAACAAAGTTAGTGGACTTATATTGACCTTGTACAATTGCCCATTAACAGTACAGTTCAGCCTGTTTAGCCGGTAGTGACCAACACATTCTTTCTCCGACCTTGTCACTGTTTGGTCACCAGGCAATCGGCTGCATATCATGCCAAAATTAAAGGGCTTTTTTTTTCATCAGTGTCTGATGCCGCAAGTCACCGCCCAAGCGCCAGATTTTGACAACTTCGGAGTGAGACCGGGTTGCAACTACAGCGCTCTTGCTCAATACTGTACCAATCTCAAAATACCGAAATTACCTTTTAATGGAACACCAAAGTTATTACATTTTATCAAGAGGGAGACATGAATGTCTTATCCAAATTTCATGGCAATTTATCCAATAGTTGTCAAGATATTAAATTCAAAAACCCAAATGTCAACCTCATGGTGGCCACATGAAATCATCAGCATTCAACGTCTGGGAATTCTGAATATCTGTTCAAAACTATGTGCCAATGCATCCTGAGATATTTCACTGGATAAGTGAAAGCTTTTACCTGCGGATGATGCTAGATAAAATATAGATATAGGACCTTATCATACAGGACTAGCATTACAAGGTGACCTCATGTGATTTAGAAATGACCACCCCCACGTCTGTGTATCATGCGGAGCATTTGCATAGGATAAGCAAAGTCTGTATTATATTTGAATTTATTGACATTATCCTTTGTGTATGACTCACACAATCACTTTTACTCCATTCTACACAACACAGAAATACTACACAGTGGTGATGTCCAGTAGTTTCCTTCTTTGTTAAAAATGTGTGTTAAACAAACGAAACCGATTCTGCCACACACTGTCACATATCATCCATCTCATCATGTTTCGAGGTTTCACCTTCCTGATGAATTTGGGCTTGCTTTTTCTGTGAATGGGTGTCCATGCTGTGTAGTGAGATGAGCCTCCTCCTGCCAAAGTGCTGTCAAAACTTTCTTTATGATTGCCAGCACAGCCTCCATAACTCTAGACTGTGAGGGAGAGAAGTGGCACAGAGAAAACAAAAAAAAAAAATTTGACCCCATATCACTGAGATGCTGATTTGCATAAGACTAATATTATCACATGACCTCTGTGTTTGGTGAAATGTGGTAGGCAATATGCAGTGGAATTTTTACTTGACAATTTACGGACATTACTGACCAACGTTGCTCCAAAAGAGCCATGCTAGCAGCATAAATAAAAATGAATAGCACTGCTACTGTTGTATTTATGTCTTTTATCTGCTGTATTCATTTTTCTGCAGTTAATAATATATGTGCAACATGTAAAGACACTGTTCACTGCAGATTTAATTCACAATAAAATGCTTTGCCATACGTTTTTTGCACAATAGAAATGACACTGTGTGCATGTGTGTGTGTATTTCTGTGTGTGCGCTGGCGGATAATTTCTCATCGTGGGGAATTTTATTGCTTTCAAGTCCTCATTCCCTGACCTCAGCGAAGTGATTGCCTCTGATAATGCCATTAACCACTGCCCTGCAATTCTCTGGGGCGCAGTAAAAAGACTGAGAATAGAAAATACTTTTATTTCTGAGAGAGGTGCGGATGTTTCTCCACCCTGATTTATCAAAGGGCAAAAATTGACCACATTTTATTTGCTTCTAACTAACTGAATCATACATCGATCGCTCCTCACCTACTAAGCCTTTCATTTGTATGCCAGCAAGTGAGATAGAGAAAGATGGTCAAATGAATGGATAGTGACAAATAGCTCTCCTTTGTTAAAAAGCTCAGGCCTTCTAGTCTATGTTTATTGTTGTAAACAGCACTAGAATAAAGCATGATAATGATCTGAGCCTTTTGTGTTTGGTGTGAAAGAAAGAAGAGATGATGTTAAGATACAAGTTTCTCAAACTGCATTTTATCATTTTATTATTTGATACTGTGTTCAGAGTTCTAACTATTTTACCACTTAAATACAAAGTGGTAACACAGTTTGTTTAGTCTGTGTACAAACCATTTATTCAGTTTAAATGTTTTAACCCTTTTAACTATGCTCCCATCTATGGCAATGTCAGTCCACCACTTTGGTCCAGACACCACACCCACTGGATGGATTGCCATGAAATTTGGTACTGACATTCATGTTTTCCTCAGGATGAAGTACAGTAGCTTTGGTGATCCCCTGACTATCGCCACCATCAGATCAAATTTTCAAAAACTAATGACATTTTTATCAGCCTTAGCTTCACTTTTTTAGTGCCAAATAGCAAATGTGGCATGCCGAGACACAAAACTATAATGGTAAAGATTATACCAACTCAGTATCAACATGTTAGCACTATCATGGTGAACCTTTAGCATTTAGCTCAAGATACCTTTGTGCTTAAGTACAGCCTTATAAACTCACCAGCATGGCTGTAGACTCATGAGGTCCAGACACACCAAACTGACATCAAAGAACTAGTGGCGATGAAGGGTGACTGTTGCGTCACCTTACGTCACCTGTGTCTCAAACACGGTCTCACTCTGAAAGTCGTCAAAACCCTAACCCTAACCATCCGCTAAGATTCTACAGCCAAACCTGTTGTTTTTGACCACATGCTTTTGTTGCCTAAACCTAACCATGTGTGTTTGTTGCTGAAGGAAAAAAAAAACATGTCAATTTGTGGTAGTGTGCTTATGTTGAATGAAACTGTATATAAATGTTACATTTCCTGTGAAGACGGAAGTGTATCTTGAAAGAAGACAATACATGTAACTGGCAGAACTTGACACAGTGTCCCAGAACGTCAACAGCCAACGCACCCAGGGTACCTCGCACATTGTATGTGAATGTGGAAAGTCCATGACAAAAACGTCAATATGTGACGAGGTCGGAGTGAAAATGTGTTGGTGTCCCAGCCAAAGTGTTGCGCTTGAACACACTGAAAAGACTACAGCCATAAGCTAACTAGAATGTACGTCGTGCACCCGCGAGAGAGGAAATAACTCCACACCAGCAGATGGCAGTAGTCTATATTCATCACTCAAAAACGGAAACCAGGAGACTGACAAGATGGATTCAAGACACTAGTTAATACATTAACAAGACAACCCGATGTAAAAGAACAAACGATAATCACCGTGCACTAGTGAACAAAAACACAATTACCAACCGTTTATTTCAATCTCACGCCTTCTTGAATTTAGTTATTTGCTTTCCTCACTTTTGTTTCTCTACTTGCTCACTGAGACAAACTGCCAATCAGAGTGATTTCACTCACCGACGGGCCCCCGACGACTCTGATGGTGATTCAACATGCTGAATTGGCTGAAAAACAGCCAACAAGGGCTGACAAGGTGGAACAGTGCGGGACACACCGCAAAAACAAGAGCAACAGACGTGTCAGACATTGACCAACGGTTGACTGTTGACTTGATGGTTTTCTGCAGAGAACTTTGAGCTATATTTTATGAATAAAAGATATTAAGCATGTCAAGCTTGAATTTGTATCCCATAGTTCCTACTGACCCGTCTGATTCTCCTCTTTCTCTGTTTCTCCCTCCGTTCCCTTTATCTACATTTCTGTCTACAGGCGGTGTCCAAGGTGCCCGGTCTTTATCCCCATCTATGTAACAATAAATCTGCTCTGCCACAGGAACTAAAAAGTCCCCAGGTGAGAGCTGTGCAAGGAGGCCCTCCTATCAGGGAACAGCCAAGCATACAGTGGACAGTGGCATCTCTGGGATTAAAAACTGCTGCATCCACTGTTCCCCTGGCCCATTGACGGATGGATAAAGCCTTGGACTTCACCTTATTGAAAGAAGGAGAGAGCGCCCGGGGAGCCATGAAATCCATAGACCCTTCTTTAAATGGGTTTGTAAGAGGCTTCCGCCTAGCAAACCACGGCTGAAAGAGCCCATTAAATAAAGCCCAGCTCCTCAGCAAGGAGCTGGGGCAGATTCATCAGAGAGGAGAAGGCAAAGATAATGATAGCTCATGGCCAGATGTGAGACGTTGGCTCCGCTCGCATGTCATGTGGGACCATGTCAATAACAACAGGCAAACAGTCTTTTCTCACTTTCTTCTGCCATCTCTCTGTGGGGTTTGTGTCTTGCAAAAGCAGCTACATATGGAGAGACACATGAACAAGTAGTGTACACACATGTCTGGGAAAGAAAACATGGCTGGATTCGCCCTCAGCATGGACTATTGTCCGACACTCTTTTATTAATTCTCTTTAGTTTATTTCAGCACAGATCTTAGGGCTAGTGAGCTAGATGTTAGTGCGGCGGAGCACCATCTGCAGTGTATGCTCTGTCATTTTTATAAGTCTAACTGTGGATTAAGAATCAGGGTGGGGACATTAGCCCACCTTCTTTCTCCCTTGGTTGTTTGGCGAGACCTTCACAGCGAGAGAAGGTGGAATGCAGTCTGGGCAGATTTGAATATCAATGTGGTCAGATAGGATGGGAAGGTGCTGGAAGGAGGGAGGAAGGAAGGCTGAGGAGGGCCTCTGGCAGGACAGTGGGCGAGATGGAGAGAGAGAGAGAGGGAGAGAGAGATTCAGGGAGGGACGGAGAGAGAGAGAGATTTGTCATTTGCTCTCCGTTCCACCTGCTCCCCTGTCATGCATCCTGCCGGGGGGGAAATACACCCTGATGTCTGAGGGAGACAGAGGGAAAAGGATGAGTGAGGTGGCAGGGTGGAGGGGTGGGGGAAAGCAAATAGAGGAGGGGAAAAGATGGACAGGATTGAGAAGGAGACAAAGGAAGGCGAGATAGGAAAAGAGAGAGCCACAGTTAAAGAAAAAAGGAAGAAAATATATGCATACCGTTGCGTATTTGAGGTGCCAAGTCCTGAAATGCAGGAGCTAACTACAGGGGCTGGCAGGTATGCAAATAGGAGGATGTACCAGTGCGCCACCAGATTACTTTTCCTGCATTTGCTATTCATATATTTGCAAGGTGACTCACTTCAGACAAAGCAGGTGATCAAGAGCTCTTTCCTTTTCCCCTCTCGCTTCTCTCCTTCTCTCTTCCTCCACATCTGAATAGCAAGGAGAAGAGGAGAGCAGGCAAGGCATGATGGATCCACAGCCTCAGCAGAAGTCATAAGCCTTGCAAATGCCGCAGCCCACAATTGCATGCCCGCAGATTTGATATGTATTCCGTCAGCAAACCCCCATTTAATCCATTTTGCTGTCAGCTCCCCTTAAAAGCATCTCCACTAATACAGGGAGAGTTTGGAGTGCAGGAGAGAGACAAACAAGACACCAACATGCATAGCTAACAATCACACCTGAACCACTGAGAAACATTTTCAAATTTATGCTTTTCACTTTGCTTCTCCTGACCAATTCTCTTCAAATCGCTCTCTCTTGCTGTTTCTATCTATCAGAGATTCATGCTAAAAGGGCTGACTTTCCCAAAAGCATCTAAGTACTGACATCTCCATTGACTGATTTCACAGAGTTTGAATTCTGACTAAAATGCTTTTGGCAACCAAAGCCCAGGTTGCTAATGGATGTACTCGACTTTGGGAACATACTTGAAAATGTTGACCTACCTCCTGCTGTTCCCCTAATGAACATCTAGTGAAGCAGAGCTCAGCAGCCTCTGCATACAAATATTAGAAACCCCCAAAGATGATATTTATATTAGAAATATTATATGTCTTTCCAAAGGTTGGTTTTGTGCTAGTAGTTTGAGGGTTTTGCACTGTATTTTATCTGTTTCTAGACCTTCCCTTTTTCTTGACAGTGACTTTGAAAGTTATTCCTTAATTCTATTGAAACCATCATCCCAACTTTAAGGTCCTGGCCCCAAGCACTCCCACCATCAATGGGACCACTTTGGTCTTTCCACATCGTCTCCAGTTCCTGTCTCAGCCCCTATTATTTCTCCAGCTTCTCATATGTCTTCTTCCTGATGCCACTTGGGACCACTACAAGTATTTCCACTGCTGTATTTCCTCCATGTTCATTACCACACTGAATGGTTCTATGGCCACTACTCATTCGTCTTACCAAAGCAGGAAGTCCCAGAGGATCCAAGCTATGCTATTCTCAACCCTTTGAGGTTTCTCTCTCCTGACACCCTTTCAGATGCAGTCACAAGGGCACGCCATATTACTCTGGTTGTATAACGTGTTAGTGTTAAAAGAGGTCTGACTTCAAGTTTGTCTTCTGACACAACTGTCTATTTCTGTCGCAATGATTTTTTTTTTTTTTTTTTTAAATCTAAGCATCATGAGATGCTGGTGTTCGAGCATGACAAAGTGTCTGCAAACACACTAGAGGCTCTGGAAGGCTGCACTTTGGCACAGTGGTGCTTTGAGCTAAATGCTAATGCTAACATGCTCTTAATGACTTTGCTAAAATGTTAACTATCTGCCTAATATACACCAAAAGACATTAAAAAGAGAATTCTAAGAGCATTAAAAGGATTTTGCAAAGACTGGGAATCCTGCAGGGCCACTATTTGCAAGACTACAACTAGATTACTTCAGAGATTATTGCCCATCCTGCTCCTTGTGGAAAATATTACACCAAACTCCCTTTAAGAAATTGGACATATTAATAATTCACAAAAACTTGCAACTCTAGAACACAAGATAAAAGGCATCATATGTCAAGAGTGTTCTGTCAAGTTGACATCAATATAATCCATACAGATAAATCTTGTTTGCGTACAAACTTTACATTTTGGATTTTGTCACCTCAACTCACTACCAGCCTCTGTTGGTTGGTAGGGAAATACCACTGGAATGTGAAGCAAACCATTCCAAATTTTATTCCTCACCAAAATAAGTGCTGGTTGGTGGATTGGATACATGTTGAATTAAACATGGACCCTTGTTAACTCCACAACTCCACCAGTTTTTCCTCCTTTTCCACAGTCCAACAGACTCGTTCATGTTCTTTAGCTTCCCTCAGGTCCCCTCCAGGTTCACTTTCTACCCATTTGTTTGCTGTTTCCTGTTTTGGTGCTGTTAGTCTGACTCATGTAGACTAGACTGTGGTTATAAGCCTGAGATTGACTCACTTTTCGCTTCCCTTTCTGCTATCTGCGTGCTACCATTTTTGTAAGGGCACCGTTGCTGCATCCTGGACTTACCCAAAAAGAGTATGATTAGTTTAGAGAAATTCAAACAACTAAGAGCGTACCCCCCACCCCCCCCATATCTGAATGATAATGGGTGCTTCCAGACCTTTCTAGAGTGCCAACACAGCACTGTGGAGATGGGTCTGGCTATGTGAGACTGGGTGTTAGAGAGAGCACTTCTATTGGTTGTTGACGATGTTCATGTCATTGAACTTCACTATTTCCATGCGCAAAGACTAAAAGGTTATGCTAATACAGTCAGGTCCATAATTATTTGGACAATGATACAGTTGTCGTCATTTTGGCTCTGTACACCACCACAATGGGTTTTAAATGAAACAATGAATACCTGCTTAAAGTGCAGACTCAGCTTTCATTTAAGGCTTTTTTCAAAAATGTAGTATGAACCGTGTAGGAATGACAACCATTTCTTCACACAGTCTCC